>NC_136294.1:7251631-7507548 GCF_964198595.1 Lampetra fluviatilis
TGCAGTGGTTATCCCCAACCATGAGTACGTATTAATACCATACATTTTTATAATACATTACAGTTTTTACATTTAATCCATAGCATATGCAGAACATGCCACTTTTACAGAGGACCGCTTGTCATTGGTAAGATAAGTACTACCATGTAATCCATCAAGAATGATATTCGCCATGATAATGATGTACAAGTAGTCATGTGTAGGTACTGGGAAGACTAAATACGAAAATATAAAATGAGTGCTTTCAAAATGATTAATTGCCAATGTAATTATCAGCAGAATAAAAATGAAAGCTTGAAAAAAAATGTCATTGCAGGCATCCCACAGGTCTGCATGGTGCTTGACAGTTCATTAACAGCTCTGTAGAAGTACAATTTCATCTAAATTCAGGAAAAAATCTCATTAAATTACGATAACAAATTAGATTCCCACGTTTTAATACTATGATTGAAATCTACACAATCTTTAATACTTGCGTAAACGGTCATTTGTAGAAAGTTTTTTTTGTATGAAATGTAATCCATAATTTAGTTTCATTTAAATTTTTTAATAATGTTAGGTTGCTATGTTTTTCTTAATCTGATCTCTACTTCCTCGTTGAATTTCAAGTTTCAAGTTTCATTTATGCCATGCGCCTCTTGACTCGGGTGCAAACGCAACAAACAAAAACATGAACAAAGAGCATCCTAAGTGACAACGCGCAACAGAAACATCCAGGAAAAAACAGCAAAATCCTCCAGCAAAAAGCACCGTATAACAACGCTGTGTGCAAAAATCCCAGTGGGATGCAAGTCAAACAATAACAACCATGAGACAATTTATATAAAAGTGATCAGGTTTACTCTGTAATTCAACAAACAAATAACATGGCTTAACCACACGTTTTCGAAATCACCAAAATAAAGCTTTAAAAACAATGTAACAACAGTGATCATGGGAACTGTGATTCAAATTGAACAAACGTTGCAGCCATACTCTTAGTTTTTTCCGTAAAGTCACGTAGGTAAAAAAATGAAATTCAAATTAATAAAAAATAAAATAATAAAAAATAAATATCCCGACGTTTGCTGTATCAGCAAATCTGGCTGTGACGGTCCCACCTGATGACGGAGGACTTGTGTTGCCTCCGAAACGTCGTGATTTTTTTACTATTTTATTTTTTATTAATTATAATTTACATTTTTTACCTACGTGACTTTACCGACAAAACTAAGCGTATGAATCCTTGCAATCACGAAAGCTTCAAATCTAGAATTTGCAGCCATAGCTGCAGCGTGAGTCACTCCATAACAGCAGGAGTATTATCAGCAGGATTCCGCGGTGCTAACACAGCATTGGGACGTGGCTAGGAGGCTCGGAGGTTGAATGCAATGTCAGCTGCTTCCCCACGAGAATACAACACCGAGGCCTCAAGTTCAAGTTCAAGTTAATTTATTAGGTATAGCCCTGTGAGCCATTCGGCTCTTGAATCGGGTGCAACCGCAACAACAAAAAAACAAAAACATGAACAAAAAACATCTTAAAGTGAATATGTGACTAAGTGCAAACAGAAAATCCAAGAAAAGACAGCAAAATATTGCAGAAAAACACCGTACACCAACGCTGTGTGCAAAAATCCCAGTGGGATGCAAGTCAAACAACAACAACCACAAGACAACTTAGATTAGATTAAGGCTATGCGGGTGGTCAATGCAAGAAACAACAATTCAATGGTGCTCTGCCCTTTCACACACAGCGAGCTTGCTGGTTTCATCCTTCTTGGGCATGGCTGTGCGCACCAAAAAAAAATAACAAAATAAATCCGTGAAAAAAAAGTATTCTCAAAATCGTATTCCAATCAGCTATGAACATTATTTTTAAAAGACCGAAGCATATCTCAGTGGCTTTGTGATGGCTTTGGAAGCGAGTTTAATTCCCGAGCTGAAAACCCACCACGTGCACCGTATCTCGTCTATAAAGTAAAAATTCTGTATCTCAACGGACCTTCGCTCTGTTACAAATTGAGAAATGCGTACTTCTAAACGTCCCTGTGGGTTCTTGGGATGAGAAATCTTGAACAAACACTGGAAATGGTCAAACTCTGAGCTGAAACAGACAGACTTACACATGGGAAAACGAGTGAAAGATTCACTTGTGCAATTCTATTCTGCACAACATGTTGAAAAACAAATGTTTAAAAACAAACCCGTGCTAAGGTTGAATATTTGGGCTTTTCTAAAGAGTATAACATTGCACGTCCATCACGTTTTTCCATAAGTGCCCTTTTCCAAAAAGCTTTTTCTGGGCATGAAAGTGTTCATTACATATTTTTGTAATAGTTAAATATTAATATATTATAACATATCTTACAGCAGTGTTATTTACGTCCTTAAACGTTAAATCACAAAGTAGAGTTTTTAAACATACATTTACAAAACCCATTTGTTTAACCACATTTAATTGCTCCCTTGCATTGTCTATAATTTTCAGCCATCCTTAGTTAACTTCAACTATGTAGGTTAAAAGCACGTACACTGTCAATACAATACATTATTAAACGTTTTCCATTACTGCAAAAGAAAATACAAAGAAACATTATAAAAGGAATTATGGTGGTTTATTCCAGAACATTTTAAAATGTAGTCCTATTATTTTATTACACATCCTTTGAAATCTTAAGACAACCATTTTTAGCAGTAAGCTCACAAGATGTAATTAGTGGTTTAACTCTGCAATAAATAAAATAAAAACAGACATTGTTGTTGAACTTGCCATTATACTTTTTGGACCTTATTACAGCTCCCAAATTACATATTTGCTTATTTTAAGCTGCATTAAAAATAATTACCCATATTTTTTCAAGTGTCATTTTATTCTGTAAGACGTGAACAATATTTAATTCAAGTGCGGATTAACATAAACATATGGAAATTACATTGAGACCACTTTAACAAATTGAAGTTGAATAAAATCACGTGATAATTTGAATCCTCGTTGAATTACGGGCAATCTTTAAAAAGCTGTTCATTCAACGGAAAGCTATAATTAAACTGTTAACACAATGTAAATTTAATATAAAAAATCTCACATTTTAGCCAGCACTCTATTAATACGTTGTTATAAGTAGGAAAATCCTGTTTTTAATGTTTTTCTACGTGCAGTATATACTCACAATTTTAAACTACAGCGAGCATACAGTTAATGGGCATTTAGCGAAGGTGAACGCTCAACTGTGCGTTTGCATATTTATACGATGAGCCATGCACAAGAAATGCTTAAATTTGTAATTAATCATGGAGTATTCTCCATGATAGAATCTGTTTTGGGTTAGATCGCGTACATATATAAATGTGTCGTTAAACCCGCCACCACCCAACACAGCCAACATAGCATTTTCCACAAGTGCAGTTAATCCGGTACACACCTTCTGTTGATAGCTTCGGTAATACATCTTTTGAACCAGGCATTCATTTCTGTATTTTATGTACCGTGCCAAATCTGACTTGGATGTTTTGTTTTTCCAAACATCTGGCTAGTGTATCAGTTACTCCCGCAATGCACGGCATTTTTATCGTTTTCATTACTTGGGCAGTTTCAATGCTCGTGTTATTTGATTTGGTTTTGGCATTTAATGCCCTGTTGATTTGTGCATCATTGTGACTGTTCATTTGCAGGGCTTCTTTAACATGATTAATTTCACTTATCAAGACGCTCATTCATCTTAGCCCGATGAATGAGCGTCTTGATAAGAGCAGATTTATGTGCGGGGTGATGGTGTGACTCTGCATTCAGATAGGCGTCAGTGTGTGTTTTCTTTCGGTAAACACTGTATTATTTTACCATTTCGACCCCGTCCGAGCAGAATATCCAGAAATGGTAGAGTTCTGTCAGCTTCCACTTCCATGGTGAACTGGATGGATGGGTTTTGCAAGTTGAGATGATTTAGAAATTCGTTAAGTGTATCTTTGCCATGTGGCCAGACCACCAATGTGTCATCCACATATTGGATGACACATTGCTTTTGTTTCAAAATCTTCCATGTACAAATTCGCTATCACAGGAGACAAAGAAAAGCCCATTACTGCTCCTTCCATTTGTTTATAGAAGTTACCTTTCCACAAGAAATAGGTGTTCTTTAGACAATGTTACCAGAGTGTCGAGTAATTTAATTGACTCGTTGACCGGAACCCTCGTGAACAGAGAAGTCACATCAAAACTTACGAGAATACCTTTAGGGTTAAGCTTAATATCTTATCATCTTTAATTATATTTAAGAGATATTCAGAGTTTTTATGAACGAGGAGATCCTACCGATGTAGGGCTGTATTTTTTTCGTTATGTATTATGCTAATTAGTATGTGGCAGAGCCTATTGTGCTAACTATGGGTCTTAATGGGACATCAGGTTTGTTAATTTTTGGTAGACCATAAAGTCTTGGTGGTTTTGATGCCCTTGATTTGATCAGGTATTTCTCTTCCTTCGGAATTGATGACTTGGCAATGGTTGCCGTTGTTTTACGTCTCGTTAAATTTTAAGGTAGGTACTTTCATCGAGTAAATCTTTGATTTTATTCAATACAGCCCTACATTAACATACCATACATTGCGGGAATAACTGATAAACTAGCCAGATGTTTGGAAAAACAAAACATCCCAGTCAGATTTGGCACAGTACATAAAATGCAGAAATTAATATCTGGTAAAAAATATGTATTACCGAAGCTATCAACAGAAGGTATGTAATGGATTAACTGCACTTGTGGCAAATGCTATGTTGGGCAAACAGGACGAATGATCAGCACGAGACTAAAAGAACACCAAATAAATATTAAATATTCCCAAATACAACTGTCAGCAGTAGCAGAACACGCGTGCCAACAAGGACACTCAATTCATTTAGATAATGTTGAAGTTACGTGCAAAACTAGCGACTACTGGCCAAGACTAAATAGAGTATCTATCGAAATTTAAAGAAATACAAATAATTTGCACCGTTTGGAAGCGAATAATCAAATAATACATTATTTAAATGCATGCCTATACAGGCCACCATACTTCAATAGAGATTACTGTTGGTATGGCTATTTAGTACACACAATGGACAGGAAGGACAACATCAGTGGGCTCACATGATGTGCATGCATAATGTACGTTGACTCAAGAAGAAGCGTGGTCACCACATCTACCCCTCTATATATGGAACGAAACAGGTGGACTTCTCCACAAATCTGGCTGTCGCCTGATGAAGCTAGTTGTAATTACTAGCAAAACGTCGTACTCAGATTGTAAATGTTGTGGCTTGGCTCTCCAACACACCGGCGTGCTGTACGAGTGACGAATTGGCACGTGCTGTTTACGAGACAACCCTTACTAGCTGGCTGTGTCGGGTGGTGGCGGGTTTAACGACACATTCATATTTACGTGATCTAACCCAAACAAAACTCTATTATGGATGATATTGGTTGCGAAAACCTACGTGATAAACTCATATAATATTATTTATAGTATCTTATAATGTGGGTGCAAACGTGTGTTTTAATATCCGATGAAAACGTGAGAGTTTTTTTCAATAAGGAGAATTTGAATAACTTACGAACCACTAAAGGTATAATTTACGCCCTCAGAACACACACAAAACCCCCCTAATATCAGCTCGCCGCTTCAGCCAACACTGATACGCGAGTTGCAATCTGTGAACGCGTATTTAATGTACGCTGCATTGTTACGCAGAGGTCATGTGTTTTCTTGGAAACTTGTTCTTTTTGCGATTACAAGTTTCCTTTTTTGTGCCGCTTGCCAGGAGGGCAAGCGCTCCTGCTCAGCTGTGCTTCTCATTCCCGTCGGCGCTTCGGGGACTCGTCTAATGCCTGTGTAGTGAGTTCCCAGGGAGACAGACGACGTAGTCGAGGCACACTCTTTTATTCAACCCAAGGGCGGTAACAATGCTTGAAGGGGTAACGGCCCCTTCACCCGTACTCAATGGGAAACACCCCTAGCACTATTCCCTCTGTCCTATTCCCAGACCTCCTCTAATAGTGCTATGGGAGGCTATCTGATCCGGCCCTGGTCAAGCACGGATCCCGGCACCCAGCTAACCAGGCCGTGCTCTTACAAGAGCAGCGGTCCTGGAGCTTTTGGGGCCGCGCCACTGGCTTGCCCTGCTCGGCCCTGACAAGGACAGCGAGCCAGGGGAGTCCCAGGGCCTATTCTGCCGGTCTTCATTCTTGACTGGTAAGCTTCTAATACACTGGCCCTGAGCTCTCTGGCTCCCCGCCTTTTATAGGAATCCTCTCCGAGGGGTGGAGTTATGGGGGATCACAGCGCCCCCATGGCCCCCCAGGGTTAACCGATGCGGACGTGGATGTAGACACCCGTGTGTGGGTGCAGACACCCTTCTGTTTCTGTCCGCCTTTCTCCCCGTAACAACCCCTACACCTGTGTGAGGCGTGAGCAGGGGCTGCCCAGAGGTGGCGGGCGGACTGGGAGGGGAGGCAAATCGACGTAGTCTGAGTTTTAGAGTTTGTTTAATTCCTTACACAGTTCGTCCCGTCTCTTTTAGCAGGGAGATCCGTGGTGCGTGAGCACAGCAGCAATAAAACAAAGACAGCAAAAATATTGACGTTGTGGATAAATAAGTAGAGGGTCCTTAATGAATATTGCACCACTAACAAGCGGCCTATTTTATGGTCGTCGTAAACGAAACACACGCGAATAAAACAAAAGCAGTGCAACTCTAATAGGAGAGCAAGAGGTACCAAAAAAAAAAATCTACGTACAGGTGCAAGTAAGCTCTATATCTTCTTGGTTCTTTCGGTAAAGTCACGTAGATTGGAAATAATAAAATAATGAAAATTACACTTTATAATTTTTATATTATTTTATTATGTTTTATTTTTATTATTTTATTATTTCCCCTCTACGTGACGTTACCGAAAGAACCAAGAAGATGAATCCCTGCAGTCACGAAAGCTTTAAATCGAAATGTAAGCTCTATATTTGATCCCAACGGTGAAATTAACAGACACACATCGAAAGAGACATGTACAAACGTGTGGGAGCAAGAGGTGCCCGACAAATGTTAGGTGCAGGTGCAAATACGCGCTGTGCTTCGGTTTAATAAGGGGAGTAAAGAGGGGGGGGCGTGAAGGGAGGGGATCAATCTTTAGTTGAGCGTCAAGGATATTCCAGAAATGTGGGGCAGCAACACAGAAATGATTTTTTTTACTAAACAAAGTTTGAGCAAGTGGATTTAAGGAGGCTGTTCAGAGGCTATGCTAGTGTGTAGTAATTGAGATATTTTGAGGATTTGATTAACAAGACCTATCAGAGGAAGTCAGCCCAATGATGGTCTCTCCGGATATAACGGGGGCACAGATTTGAGTGAATGTACAGCTGGCAATGGTGAGGTCTACCCTTTATCATAGACCAATCATCAATATATATTATACTGCATTCATGCTTCTATTATTTATCATTAGATCTTCAATCACTTTTGCGTTGAGTTCTCAGATTCATGGTTTCATTATTTTCCTAATCGTTTTGCATAATTCTGTGAATTCTGCCCTTTTGTTAATAGGCATTTTCATCTCTCCTTGTTTTCATCATGCTCTTCGCAGTTTCACTTAGCATACACCTCCCATTACAATGTTAGTTATTTAATTATGTGTAGTGAGCACATCCATTGCATGATGTTGCTTGCCTCTTGATTTGCATAGATTACTTAGAATCAGTCGAATTTATCCTCCCCCCCCCATAACCGTATTTTAAATTCTCATCGACTACTTTTCCTGCCTTTCATTTGCTTTGTCCTCACCTTCAGAACATTGAAGCGTAACTGGCTCTGCACCTGGCAATGATCATTTCCCACGTTGAATTCGGCGAGGATAGAGGCAACCCTGGCAATCATGGGCTTGACCACGAGAACTACATTGAGTTCAATTTGACGACTCCACTATCCGCTTTGTAAGTTCCATAGTTTTGAAGAAGATATGTATTAACTTCACGTGCTTGTTGGTTGTCAACTCTAATGGATATTCATCTCTCACAAATACCAAACCTACCAACTATGTTCTCACCTCTGTTCCGTTTGCCTACCTTTGCATTGATGTCTCCCATTGTGATGGTGTAATGTATTTTACCCACATTTAGAAGTTGTCTACCTTGGACGTACTGCGCCTTGCCTCCGTTTCCATGATCAGGTCTAGAGGGGGCGTTAAGAGCATAATGAAGAGCAGAGTGCTATGATGTAATGAGATGTTTTAAGGCAGATCCAGAAGCACAACGATCAAATATGGACTGGATGATGGCATTAACTATATTCAGACGGAGTCTAGGTGGAATACAGTGTTTGTTTCTGTGTAGGAATCCAATTTAGTTTATTTTTTATCTCATTGGCCATGTGGTCAATGTGGGGTATGATATACAGTTTTGAGTCCAGGATAACGCTTAGATATTTGAAGTTGTCAACCTGCTCAATAAGGTGCGAGTCCAGAGCCACAATACGCAGATGCACTTCCGTGGCCGTCTGGAACGCTCCTGTTTCCGATATTAGGAAGTCATTGGAGCTATGCACTTTTAAATCTAGATTTAAAACTCATTTCATTAGAACTGCTTTTTGTGTTTAGTTTGTTGTCATTCCCCCGCACCTCCGATTAACACGGTTGGCTACGTACGGTGCGAAAGAAGTTCAACGTACGTACAGGTGGTTAGACAGGTTTGGCGCAGCCGGAGAATAACATAACTTTGGTCTTTTTAGCGTTGAAGACCAGTCTTAGGGTATTAAGATGGAGTTGAAGATTATCCAAGTACTATTGTAGATGCTCTTGTAACTCCTCCACGGAATTTCCAAAGGTCATCAGTGCTGTGTAATCAGCAAGGAAAGGTTTAATGTCAGAGTACAGATTATAGATGCCGAGATTGTTGACATTCAGAAGAAAAAAAACAGGATAGGGTCAAGCACGGAGCCCTGAGAAACTCTCAGTGTTGGGGCTCCTGTCAAACGATGTATTATTAAGGGAGACAATTTGAAATCGGTCAGATAATATAGTTGCAAATGCAGTTTTATGCACAATCCAAAACTATTTTAAGCATCATGGGACCTCCTTTGCCAGTACCAAAATATACTAATAAGGTTTAAAGAAAGCTGTCTCTGGTGTGGACCAATCAGTTTCAAAGACAATGCATAAATTATCAGAGTATTGTTTTTTGTTTTCATTTGAATGCAAGTATTGTGGTTAATGTAAGCATGATTCCTTGCAAAAGGTGTCAGTTTTGTTGCCAGAAAAAAGTGGAAAAACCCTATTAGTATTTTAAGCATGTTAGGCTTTGCTACATAACAACGTGATCAACGCCTTAGACGAGTCGAGGAATAGGGTGGCGCAATGATGACGAGATTCAAGACTGTCGAAGTCAATAGTAGCAGAGTCTGTGCTATAATTTGGTTTGAAAGCCAGATTGCTCAGGATGGAATAGGGCACATTCTGAAATGAAATTCGTCAATTGTGATTTTAAGATCCCCAGGCCTCACATTAAAGAGTGCCCCAAAACAGCCCCAGGCATGGCCACAAGTAATAAATTATGTTGCTCATTGTGATGTGCAGTTGTGCAAGGGCGCCGCATTATTGTATCATAAGATACGTCTGCCATCTAGAGACAAAATCTGGGAATACGTATTTCAATGTACTTAATTTTTCTGTTTTTATATTATCATACCTGTGTGGTTCTGTAAATAAATAAATAAACTTTACAGTGTCAATCTTAACTTAAAGCTTTTGTGACTGCAGGAATTCATATTATTTGGGTATTTCGGTAAAGCCACGTAGATATATAAAAAATAACAATTATAATAAAATCACCTGATGACGATTGCTTGTGTTGCGATCGAAACGTCGTGATATTGTTATTAATTTTTATTATGTTTTTAATCTACATGGTTTTACCGAAAGACCCAAAGAATATTGACAGTGTGAGTTTGGTGGGTTATAAAAGATGAGGCCATGATCAATGGTGTACGGGCACTACAGGGTAGACAGCAAGTACACTTGCGGCAAATATACGTGTACAGCTTGAGTATTAGTAAGATGTACTCATAGGCATAGATTTACTCTGAGTACTAACATTTTCCGCAGAATTTGTTTCAATAAGTAAATACATTTAATCGTTCAATCATCATGCACATTACTAAATGTCAAAAAAACATAAGTGGAGACAATCGCGTGCATGTAGGGTATATAAATGAATGCTTTGTGCGCGGCGAACTTAAAGCAGCCTCGTGCTTGGAAAAAAAATTGTGACAAGAGATCAAAACCTTGTTTTAAAAGTCCCAAATTGCCAGAACAATTTTTAACAGATTACTTTCGCCACGTGGGCAGAGGAATGCATATACGTGTGTAACATAAGATAGTCGGTCATCAAAATAACAGCAGATCCCATTCTGAAAGCCATAATTTACTAAAAGTGCCTTGCCAGTCACGTACAGTTCTTTAAGTCAATCCAATGCTAGATGACAGCCTCCCCACACCACGTGGGTCTTGAGGGTTATTGACCATGCCTCATTCACTATGCTGGCCCATGTGGGTTGGTGAGAACAGAGAACATAGACATTGTAGGGCCGGTACAGCCATATTGCTGCATTTCCCTCGGTTATCTCCACCACATAGCTCCGTAGTCTATAACAACCTGTTCTGCATATTGGTCACCCGTTCCAAGCACTATCCAGGCTCAAACTTGCTTAGCGTCCAAGATATTTCGAGGTCTGCTTAGCTTTTTAAGATCTGGCGTGATTCGGCGCGTTGTGGGTCAATTATTTGGTCATAGGCCCCCTCTGTAGTCATATGTGGCCTTAAATGCGAAAGTGTCCGCATCACACTGGCAGTATATGTTCAATTGCATCGAGGTGCCCCACTGGGCGGGACTGTGGAAGGGTTTTTACAAAGGCTATAGGGTAAAAACAGAGCATGCAAAACTGTACGGCCAAGGTCACATACAAGAGAAAAGGAAATGTAAATGGGTTTTCATTTGTTTTAAAATCACTTGTGAGATATTACGCACACGACGCATGACGGTTCGTCTGGAGATGACTGCCATTATTTGAAATTTTGAATGTTGTTTGCGTTAACACTAACATCAACCGTTAAAAAGCAATTTAATGTGCCTATATATACACAGAGTAGAAATACATTGCGTATTTGTGTACACTGAAATTAACTTGTGGGTGGGGGATTCATTATACAGCAATTCCTACTGAAGTTAATTCGCATTGTGCAAATGCGCATTTTCATTTTAATGTAGAAATAATTCCGTAAAATTAATTAATACATCTACTTTCTTAAAATGCATCACAAGTGTATCATGAGGTATGTATGAATGTGAAAACATGAATAATTGAGTAAATGCATTTCATGCGTAAATAATATATGAATGCATTGTCTTGAACGCATGCGACATACATTGGGTCCATATAAAATACACATACACACTACTATTAGCTATTACTGCACACATATACATGCAAGTGCAAAGGTCCCTCCTTTAGTCTGATTAGTATGGTTGTCACGGTATAATGTTTCATGATACGATACCAATATCGATCCGATACCGATATCAGTTTTTCCATAATTTCATCATTGCATTTCGCTAATTGTATTGTGTAGTCTTTGTGCTTTGCTTTATTTCCAGGTGGCAAACCTACTGATTAGGCTGTTTAAGCGAGAGCTGTTTGCATTCGTACACGATCACGTAAATATGCACTCCTTACACGCATTTGACTACGTAAATGCATTACCATTGAAGCAGCTGTCGGTTGAACTCTCTTGAGAAAACGGGAGCATTATTCAGATTGCAGGACAACGATGACCAGCAGCAAACACCCAGATGTATTGATCTGTATATACAGCAGCATGTCAATAGTGACATTCAATAATGCATAATTACCCATCTGAAGACACCTTTATAATGATTCAAAGATGGAGAAAAAAACATTCTATTGGGTCTATAGCAGGCTCCTGGGGTAACGCGTTCCAGAGGGAGATATCTTGCAGTGGTCACGACTCCTTCGTCCTTGATCACAGAACCCGCCACTGTCCGCGTGGCACTGTGGAAAGCGCGTCGCGATCTGCACGCACTCACGGCGAAACGATGCACTCCCACCGATTGCTGTAAGCCTGAAATGTCTCTGGCTCCCCTAAACCCTGCCACCCCGCCTGCTCCGATGAGTCCGGTTTGGCTGGCATCGTCGATGGCCCCCTTGGTAATGCCGTCCAGAACGTCGGGACGTTGCGATGTATGATGTGAGAGAAGATGTGGAATACAGCATGTTATATATATAAAAGAGAGAAAAAGAGAATGTCTCTGGAATGATTACTAAAACAACAACAAAAACTGGTCAAGCTAATACGGAAGGCGCTTGGGCAGACGCTCGTACCACGGGGCAGAGTCAACATATTTTCCGAAGTGCCCCCCATCTCCTTCCTCGTACGGCTCATGCTGATGCAGAGCAATAACCATCAAATTTGACATCGAGCTGGTTGAGCCAGATAACTGTGTCAAGAGCGGCGGGGCGCACGCCTGTAATCCTGCACCGTGGAAGGCGAGGAATTGGTGAATCGCACCGAGGTTTGTGAAACTCCATTCTCGTGCCCATCGAGGTGCGATAACCCTGGCTTGCCAGCAAAAAACGCAGTACAGCAAAGTGTGGACAAATATGGTCTGCCGTCCCTTCTGTACAACATATATTCGTGTTAAATTTCGATGTAAAGCTTTCGTGACTGCAGGGATTCATCTTCTTGGTTCTTTCGGTAAAGTCACGTAGAAGGGAAATCATAAATTAATAAAAATAAAACATAATTAAATAATTATCACGACGTTTCGGCCACAACGCAAGCAGCCGTCCTCAGGTGAAGAACAGGTCTGTTGGAAAGACAGCGTCTGAATGACACACATTCAGATAACCCCCTCCCCCTTCCCTCCCCCCTTAAACTCGTATTTAAAAGCTTGACTCTTGGCATTTTGCCTACCTTGATACAGTAAGTCTAGCTGTGACGGTCCCACCTGATGACGGAGACTCGTGTTGCCTCCGAAACGTCGTAATTTATTATTATATTTCTATTATTATTTATTTCAGCACAACTTAATTCCTACGACAGCGTGGGGGACACGCCATTCACAAAAGTCATCTTCACGCGTCTCGCGCGCCTCTTAACGACATGTCAGTGAACGCTGCAAGCGTTCTGCCTCGGGCGATTGACGCGCACCTGGGTCAACACACTCGCACTCTGCCGTGAGCCACCTCTCCCGACTGCAGCAAACGCGGGTGGCATTTTAACACGTCGCAAGCTGTCGCGACCAATATCATCCATAATACAGGGGGGGAGGGGTTGGGTTGGATCGAGTAAATATATAAGCGTGTCGTTAAAATCGCCACCACCCGACACAGCCAATTGGTAAGGTTTGTCACGTAAACAGAACGTGGCCAAATTTCGATTTAAAGCTTTCGTGACTGCAGGGATTCATCTTCTTGGTTCTTTCGGTAAAGTCACGTAGAATGGAAATAATAAAGTAATAAAAATAAAACATAATAAAATAATTCTCACGTTTTTATTTTATTATGTTTTATTTTTATTATTTTATTAATTCCATTCTACGTGACTTTACCGAAAGAACTAAGAAGAAGAACGTGGCCAATTCGTTACTAATACAGCAACACCGGTGTGTTGGAGAGCCAAGCCACAACATTACAATTAGCTTCTGGTTGTAATTACTGGCGAAACGTCGTTCTCAGATTGTAAATGTTGTGGCTTGGCTCTCCAACACACCGGTTAGTGCTGTACTAGTGACGAATTGGCCACGTTCTGTTTACGTGACAAACCTTACTAGTTGGCTGTGTCGGGTGGTGGCGGGTTTAATAACATATCTCTATATTTACGCGATATAACCCCCAAAAAAATTCTGTATTCTACGTGACATTGTCAGCATCGAGTCGAGCGAGCGCATGTGCGCGCGATTATGAAAGCACCGTAATGACCCGAATTAACCAGATAGTACTTGGAGCGTGTGCAATGAGCCGCATACTCAATCTGGTGGGTTTCATTTTTCGTCATTTTTTTAGATATAACAGTTGTTGTGTTGCTTTGCAAGTGCGATGCCAAGGTCGCGCGGGTGCCAGGTGGAAAGACACATTCCTCACCAAAGATAAAGTTTCCCCCTATACCCTTAACATACTTGAGGGGCAAGTGCTGTTATTGAACACCAATGAAGGCCGACACAGCACACAAGAATGTAGGTAGTCAAATAATGCTAACGTTTGGTCAAATAACCCTAATCTACTGCATGACAGCAGTAGATTCATCATGGCTGATGACAATGATAACTGTTTGTAGATTTCGCATTGAACAGTCGACTTTGATTGTCACTATTAAAAAAAGCCTGCTACTGATTTCAGGGCTGAACCAAACTAAGGGAGGTCCAGGTTAGGTAGCGATTCGAATTTCCATCGATGCTGGCTAAGGCTGAGATCGAACCTGGGACATCGGGATGGGAACTATTGTGCCACACACACAAACACAAAGAGACACAGATACCCCGTGTAGACTTAACAAAAAGTGTTGTTGTTAGCGAGCACCTATGATGGCCCGCACGGCACACGAGGGGGTGGGTGGCCAGTATCCCACTCCTGGCCACCTTTGTCTCCCTAGTGGCGATGCTAACACACTGCACCAGGTACTCATTTGAGTCTGAGTCGGCCTAGGGGAGGCCCAGGACTGGTTGAGATCATCGTTACTACCACTCTTTGGTTCTTTCGGCAAAGTCACGTAGATAGAAAATAAAAACAATAAAATAAAAATAATAGATCGCGACGTGTATTTTCTATCTCCGTGACTTTACCGAAAGAACCAAAGAGTTTGAATTCCTGCAGTCACGAAAGCCTCAAATCAAGATTAATCGTTACTCGTGTTAGCCGTGAGCGGGAATCGAACTCGGGTCGCCGGGTTCTTGCTAACCGCTACTCTACCACTCGCCACAAAATACAAAAAACATATAAAGACAAAGACCCCCTCCCGCCCGTAAAGCCTTGACAGACCGTTGGAGGAAGTGCTGTTCACGGCACGCGATGCACACACGTCGCCCCTGAAAATTCCTGGGAAAATCTGAGATGTTCATCCCTCGCCCACCTATCGGGTGATAACGGCCAGGAGTGGGTGGGGGGATGGACCAAAGTCTGATGTGCAGGGCAGGAATAATGGCCAGTGGAAGCCCTGACACAAGATCGTGAGAGAATGCTAAGGCTTGGGGAGGTCTTCATCTAGCAGTGGATTTTCAATGGTCGTTACGATATATTTGATGGTTAGAACGTTGTAACACAATCTGTGACGAGACAGGGATGATGACAGTACGTCTACAATGCGGTGGAAAGAGCTGAGGTTCTGCATCCTGCAAAATAATTATATTTGTGCGTGAACGCGTAGTCAAAATTTTGCTTCTGCATTTCATTGCATCCCAAAAGATGACCTTGCAAAAGCACAATACACGTAGTGAATGCAGTACATATTGGCATATAAATGTAAGTTATGCCTGTTGTGTGCTAATTTTTTTGCTCAGCAATTAATTATTCCCGATAAATTTATCTCGGGTTCCGCCAAGTTAATTGCTGGAGAGAGTACACAAGCTGCACATGTTTCGCTCGGCAAGTGAGGTGATGGGACTGATATTGTCAGTAGTAATGGGGTCTATGCAGCGTGTAACAAATTGTTTACATGCAGCAGAAAAAAACGCAAGCGTTAATCAAGATGTTACGTGTATTGCAGTCGGTTGCGCGATTGGATGATCTGATGTATTTGTGACCTACGTTAGTCACGTTGAGCGGAGGGAATTCATCTCGAAAAAGACACGTTGGAACATCCAATATATTCGCGTTCAATCGCACCGAGTTTTGTGTATACGACAACAATTTCATTTCGTCCGAATTGTTCATTTGTAATATTCTCGTGACGTGGTCCGAGGTTTACATTCAACGCAGAGGGAGTTGTTTGCGACGAATGATTGTTGTTTTTAAACATTGACGCACCGTTCTTTACAATGAAATGTGCCCGTGCCTGCAACAACTATTTTGTAATCGTCTGGAATATTCAATTATTTGATAAATAAATTAATGCGCATTACGAAGACTTCTGACCAATATCCTGTTTTTTTTTACAAATCCAATTTCACTCTAAAAGAGAAGTTGTGGAAATGTGTGTCGCAACAGCATGTGATTTTTTTTGTTTCTGAATCTCCACTTAGATTTTGTCGTTCACATCTTCTTAAAGACCTATGCACGGTATGGCCATCCGAAACATGTGTTGTTTGAGTGATTATGGTATTTACAGACCATATAAATGTCACCTATGTAACACTATACTTGTGAAAAAATCACGTGACTTCACAGACTGAAATAAAATTGTTGATACTTCAGTTATAGTTTGAGATCCGGGCCAAGTGCTCTCAGTGAACGCCATTTGAGCATCCGTCTTAAATTGCTCAAACTACCGCCACTTATCTCATTGTGGACGCCTTTGAGATTCAGCTGCAAATCTTCCAAACCTGTGTTTTATCAGTCTTTCATTTTCGGCTCACACTGGGAAAGATTTTGGCCGACCGATATCAAACTGTCAGATGCTGTGCCTTGCCTGCAAAGCTAAAAGCCCTGTCAATGGAGCTGGTAAAGCTATACTTCCTAGAATCAATAGGAACATCAGAGCATGCGGAATGAGCAAGGGCTGTGTAAGAGCAGACTATATCGATGTGATTTTAATACAATTAATAATTATCTGGCAAAGCATATTCGAGTATCAAGTTATTTTCCGTAAGGGTACTGCAATGAGATGTTCATTTATGAGCGTTTGGCATGTGGGAGGACATTCGAGCACCCACGCAAATCAGAATAAGAATACTCTAGATTTGAAGTTTTCGTGACTGCAGGGATCCATACACTTTGGTTCTTTCGGTAAAGTCACGTAGGTATAAAATAAATTAAATCACGACGTTTCGGGCGCAACACAAGCAATATAGGCATATGGCCTCTTGTTACAGCAGCCCTTTTGCCCACTTCAGCAATTGTTTCTTGCTGTGGTTGTCCCACCTGATGACGGACGCTTGTGTTGCGCCCGAAACGTCGTGATTTAATTTATTTTATTTTATACCACCGAAAGAACCAAAGAGTACAGAATCAGAATGTCTGTTCAGACTGCAGGAGGAGGAATCCGATAAGCTATGGAGCTCTTTCTCACAGGTGTCCAGTACGGGCGATTTCAGCGAGTTACAACAGCAAACGATACAGCAACAAAAGCTACAGGAGTGCAACATAGAGAAAATGTTAATAGCTAAATAAATAAACACGTGCGTTTTTGGCTAACCAAAACGCAATGCAACAAAACAGTCCCAGACCATGCACACCAAGATAACGCACAGTCTCTCAATAGAATGACACGTGAACATTTGTCTTGCTGTACTGCCATATCCTCGTAACCTCACAGACCAAGTCGACAACACCTGGAATTCCCGGGCAGTCTCTCATCCAAGTACGAACCAGGCTCAATCTTGCAAATCTTCTGGGATCCCGACAAAGGTTGGGCACATTCAGGCTGATCTGGTCATCGGACAAATTAAGATGTGTTTTAAATATACTGGAAATTACGATGTGCGTACACAGTAAATTGAACATATTCATTTCTAACCATTCAGTTAGAATCCTGGCATATTGTGTATCAGACATATTCTCAGGTTTTTTCGGTAAAGTCACGTAGGTAAAAACATTAAAATGAATGAAAGTAAAATAAAACAAAACAAAAATAAAATTCACGACGTTTCGGAGGCAACACAAGTCTCCGTCATCAGGTGGGACCATCACAGCCGAATTAGCTGCATCAAGTGAAGCAATGATTCAAGATGTAATCCCTTATAAGCAAGTTGAAGGGAGGTGGAGAGGGGGGGGAGCTTATCAGGCTGTGGTAGCCAATGAATGGAAACGTATCGGGAGGGAGGAGGAGCGGTGATCAAAGACTGCACGCAGTGCTCAACACAATGAATGGAGACGTGTCGGGACGGAGGGCGAGCGGCGATCAAAGACTGCACGCAGTGCTCAACACAATGAATGGAGACGCGCCGGGACGGAGGGCGAGCGGTGATCAAAGACATCACGTAGTGCTCAACACAATGAATGGAAACTTGGCGAGCGGTGATCAAAGAACAATGAAGAGATTACTGTTAAACACTGTGGATGTTAACACTCGGTGAAGTAAATTAAAATAGTGCCTGTCAGATAAGATGGTCCAAAAAGTGTAATTAAGTCTTTTTTGCGTGGTTAATAACATCTTTCCAGTGATTACTGAGTTTGTACCCATCATCACGGTTGAAATTATGTCTGTGTTTGTATATTTGTATGGCTTCGTGTACAAACCTTTGATGGTAGCCCGGAGGTTTGCAGAGAACCTTGGTCTCGGAAAAGACAATTTCATGAGAGCCCGCCGAGTTGTAGCAATGATCGGCAACGGCCGAAGAATCAGTTCTGCCGTGTTTCAGATCTGACTTGTGCTCGCGGACACGATCAGCAACATGACGTTTTGTTTCTCCAATGTAGCAATCACCACAAATGCAACTCAATTTGTAGACTCCAGGATACTGTAAGTCAGGAACGACATCCTTCACAGATGGAATCAGATCACGGATTTTATGCACTGTACTGAATCGGACTTGGATCTTATGTTTGTTTAGAATTTTGGAGATCTTTTTGGTCACGCCTGCTATGTATGGTAACGTGATAGTTTTGGTCGGAGTTTCATGTGGTTGTTTCTGTGTGGTGGGAGAGACAGCTTGGCGGATAGTGCGGTCAGAGTATCCGTTCATCCTGAGGGCCCGATGTACATGTCTTAATTCATCAGTCAGGTGGTGTTGGTCAGAAATGCCATGAGCTCTGTGGTATAGCGTTTTGATGAGAGAATTCTTTTGAGATGGGTGGTGGTGGGAATCCGGTTTCAAGTAGGAATTTGTGTGGGTGGCTTTCCTGTAGACAGAATGTCCCAAGGATCCGTCAAGCCTCCTCTTAAACAGAATATCCAAGAATGGTAGTTTACCGTCTTTCTCCACTTCCATGGTGAATCTGATCACGTTACCATAGGTGAATCAAACTATCACGTTACCATACATAGCAGGCGTGACCAAAAAGTTCTCCAAAATTCTAAACAAACATAAGATCCAAGTCCGATTCAGTACAGTGCATAAAATCCGTGATCTGATTCCATCTGTGAAGGATGTCGTTCCTGACTTACAGTATCCTGGAGTCTACAAATTGAGTTGCATTTGTGGTGATTGCTACATTGGAGAAACAAAACGTCATGTTGCTGATCGTGTCCGCGAGCACAAGTCAGATCTGAAACACGGCAGAACTGATTCTTCGGCCGTTGCCGATCATTGCTACAACTCGGCGGGCTCTCATGAAATTGTCTTTTCCGAGACCAAGGTTCTCTGCAAACCTCCGGGCTACCATCAAAGGTTTGTACACGAAGCCATACAAATATACAAACACAGACATAATTTCAACCGTGATGATGGGTACAAACTCAGTAATCACTGGAAAGATGTTATTAACCACGCAAAAAAGACTTAGTTACACTTTTTGGACCATCTTATCTGACAGGCACTATTTTAATTTACTTCACCGAGTGTTAACATCCACAGTGTTTAACAGTAATCTCTTCATTGTTCTTTGATCACCGCTCGCCACGTTTCCATTCATTGTGTTGAGCACTACGTGATGTCTTTGATCACCGCTCGCCCTCCGTCCCGGCGCGTCTCCATTCATTGTGTTGAGCACTGCGTGCAGTCTTTGATCGCCGCTCGCCCTCCGTCCCGACACGTCTCCATTCATTGTGTTGAGCACTGCGTGCAGTCTTTGATCACCGCTCCTCCTCCCTCCCGATACGTTTCCATTCATTGGCTACCACAGCCTGATAAGCTCCCCCCCCCCTCTCCACCTCCCTTCAACTTGCTTATAAGGGATTACATCTTGAATCATTGCTTCACTTGATGCAGCTAATTCGGCTGTGATGGTCCCACCTGATGACGGAGACTTGTGTTGCCTCCGAAACGTCGTGAATTTTATTTTTGTTTTGTTTTATTTTACTTTCATTCATTTTAATGTTTTTACCTACGTGACTTTACCGAAAAAACCTGAGAATATGAATCATTGCAGTCACGAAAGCTTCAAATCTAGAATGTGTATCAGACATTTAAGGTTACTTTATCATGGCTTCCATATGCATGGCCCGTAGTAGGAGTTTATTAAAGGAATGTAAGATCAAAAGCCATTGTGGTCGAAAACAAATACCACACCATCATACACTGCTCAATTGTATTAATCAGCTATCTAAACACGATGCCCACGTTTGCAATGATTTTCAACCCAATAATTTAATTTGAGCAGCTTATGCTGGAGGGAGTGGGGGGGGCTATGACTGCCCCCCCACAGACCTGGCAGACTAGGAGGCAAACAGCAAACAGATTTTTTACACCATTGGAACCTCATTTGCCAAAAGAAAAAATATGATAATTGTTTTTTTACCCTTTTATCTGGCAACAAAACTGACACCTTTTGGCGTCATCTGGTCCAACACCATGTGAGACTAGGCTCTAAGGAAAGCTGTCTCGGGTGGTGGACCAATCAACTTCAAGGACAGTGCATACATTATCAGAGTTATGTTTTTTGTTTACATTACGACTGCAGGTATTGTGGTCTATGCAAACATGATTCATTGTAAAAAAAAGTGTCAGTTTTGTTGCCAGATAGAAGGGCAAAAAAGAACAATTATCAGCAAACAGGTTGTACTTATGTTGAACTTCTTTCGCGCCGTACTTAGCCAATCGTAGGTGCGGCAGAAGGAAAACAAACTAAATACAAAAAGCAGTTCTAAAGATATGAGCTTTCAATCTAGATGATTTAAACGTGTATTGCTCCAGCGGTTTCCTAATATCGGAAGGAAGAGCATTCCAAACGGCCGCAGAAGCGCATCTGAAAGTGCGAGGGATGCAGTGAGGCCGTCTTTGTTCGACGGTTCGCCAAAGCAGCCACTGCGAGGATGACCGGAGGTCGCGTGATGATGGTTAATGCTCCTTGACAGATACTTTAAAACCCCACTAAAAAATATCCACGCATTGGGGAGTAGCAGTCAAAAGGACTACATTTTGTTGAAGTTGATGTTTTTTTGTTCTGCTCAAATGAAACGGTAAAAGTAGCAGCGCCGTGGATTTGGGCGGTCATGCTCCGGTGTCTTCTCGTGTCGTGCCGCGATGTCGCGTGGCGCTCTTGTCTGACGCTTCGCTCCACGATCCGGGGACCTTCGTTAAACATTTTAAAATCGCTCCACGTGCTGGGAGCTTCTTCAGAATGGCCACCTCGACACGTGGAGGGAAACGTCGTACATCATGCTGAGAAACACGCAGTCCGACGTATACGAGAATAGTATCTTCTTGGTTCTTTCGGTAAAGTCACGTGGAATGGAAATAATAAAATAAGAGTCTGAATAGACTCTGCCTTATCGACAGACCTGTTCTTCACCTGAGGACGGCTGCTTGCGTTGTGGCCGAAACGTAGTGAGAATTATTTTATGATGTTTTATTTTTATTATTCTAATATTTCCCTTCTACGTGACTTTACCGAAAGAACCAAGAAGACGAATCCCTGCAGTCACGAAAGCTTTAAATCGAAAAGAGACTAGTATCGTTCAGCGGAGGGGCATTCTGTAGCCGCGGGGGTGACGTGAAGAGAATGACTGTACACTACTAATCCGAGGCAGGAAATTAAAGCCATGTCCTTTACATGTTAAATGAAGGCACCTCGTGACCTCGTGATCTACCCCTCGGCTACAGCAGGAAGCTGCTTTTTCCCAACTTTACATTCGCTGCGTCATTGCAGGTCTGCCCTCCCCACCACCCTCAAGCTCTCATGCCCCCCACCTCATAGTTGCCCCCCTTAATAATAAGTTGGGGAGCTGAATATATCAGAATATAAATTTACAAAAAGCTGGTACCACCCGTAAATCGCGAATTTTATACAGACCAAATAGGTTTTCATTATACACTGGTCAACACACTGGCATAAGGTAATCCAACGGTTCTAATATAATTTTGGGGTGCTGATAACAAATCTGGCATCAGTTTTTGTCTATCACATCAGGTTTTTGAGATATTAAATATTGCATTTTCAATAAAAACTGCAGAAGAAAAATATTCAATAAATGTGGATATCTACATAAAATTATATTATAAACACACTATCCTAAAAATACAGCACCATATTTTAACACTAAAGCAGTCACTTACTCGCAACAACTTGCAATCATAAGTGACAGTTAATTTCGGGTAAAATCAATGAAAATGGGGTATGCCTATAGCATAAAAATGAGATGTGATAGAGCAAATCTGAGATCAGATTTGGAATCAGCACCCTGAAATTAGTCTAAAACAGCTGCAAAAGTCCAGGCCAGAAAAAAATGGGTTTTTTTGGTTGACCAGTGTTATTAGTTAACATCTTGCCATGACATCATAAATGCCGACAGAGTCTTTACAAAACTGTGGGGTTACACCACCTCTGCCGTTGAGGGTCCTCGTGCAAAAAACACATTACGGGTTCCACAGGTTTGCCGAGTAATTATTCACAATCATCATTAACCTTTAATTAGTTTTCTTTGTTCTTCGAAACTAACCGCACCGAAGGTGCACACTTTTAACGAGTCGTATTGTTATTAATACTTGTGTTTATTAATGGGGCGAAGCGAGGTCATTTGTTAATGAGGTCTCAACTCTCTTGCCAACAAATCGTGTACCGCAATTAATATCCTCACCGCAGTTCGTCGTTTGGATGCCGGTTCTATTCTTTGGGTCTTTCGACAAAGTCACGTAGATAGGTTCCAAGAACATGACAAAAAAACTACGACGTTTCGATCGCAACGCACGCGGTCGTCATCAGGATGCTATTTTCTTTTCTTTGAACCCATCTACGTGACTTTACCGAAAGACTCAAAGAATATGAATTCCTGCAGTCACGAAAGCTTTAAGTCGAGGTGTAACGGTTGCGGTCTCCAGAGGTCCCCAGCAGTCGAAACGGTGGTGCAAGTTTCTTAAACACCACCGCATGTTTTGCCACAAGTATGTGCGCGGTTCATGCAGACTTGATGCTTTGCAATACGTATCCGTTTGTTATTTGAACGGCTTAACACCTGTTTTATTATTGCCAGCAAGGGTAAATCCTATTTTTTTATTCTAAAGACCCAAGCCAGCAGTATAATTAGAGTACAGCACAGTTCGTTACGGTTGGCGGAGTAACGTGCCTGGTCAATGTTGATGAGTAGGTTCAAATACCATCTCGACCAGAGTTCTTCACTAATTTTCAGAGGCGGGGCCACTTTCACCGATAACATATCAGCGGTGTGAATGCCACCACACATTTGAAACTATTGTTGGGTTTGACAGCAGCACGCTGATGATGATGATGGGGGGTGTTTTCACTATTTGTTTATTGTCAGGGGCCGCACTAAAGGCCACCAGGGACCGCACTAAAGGCCACCAGAGGCCGCACTAAAGGCCACCAGGGGCCGCACTAAAGGCCACCAGAGGCCGCACTAAAGGCCACCAGGGGCCGCACTAAAGGCCACCAGGGGCCGCACTAAAGGCCACCAGAGGCCGCACTAAAGGCCACCAGGGGCCGCACTAAAGGCCGCCAGAGGCCGCACTAAAGGCCACCAGGGGCCGCACTAAAGGCCACCAGAGGCCACACTAAAGGCCACCAGGGGCCGCACTAAAGGCCACCAGGGGCCACACTAAAGGCCACCAGAGGCCGCACTAAAGGCCACCAGGGGCCGCACTAAAGGCCACCAGAGGCCGCACTAAAGGCCACCAGGGGCCGCCATTGACCCGCGGGCCTTGCAATGCTAGTCTAGAGAGGGCCACAGTAGCGCGAGTAAAGTATATGTGGCAGGGCTTCATCTTTTCCACACTACGTAGATTGATGTTGAATTGGTGTGCATGTTTTTTTCTGGAAAAATAATCAAGTAAATCGTACATGAAAATCGTCAAACAAACCCGTTTGGAAAATCAGTTCTCAAAATCCACATTACGCCGTAAGGATAGAGGAGTGAAGCAATGCGAAGGGGATATGTGAGCGTATTTTTTTTTTATCAAGATTCGTTGTAAACCTTTGACCACCACTAATTTGACCATGTAAACCTTCACACATTTAATATCTTTTCACGAGCAAGATGAAAATATGTTTATTAAATTGATCAAATCAGGCAATTAATTCTTAAACACGATGCATTCGTCTTAATTTTTTGTACGACCAATTGCACATCATTGATCTATTGTAAATGTCAGGATAACATATTGATGTATTTCCACGTTATTAAAATTGTATGCTTCTCATTAAAGGCGAATTTGTTACAAATGAAATGGGCATTGCTCTTTACTGTGTACATAAAATATCTTTTCAACCATAAGTAGCTTCTTTGTCATTTTTTGACATATAACACAATAAGATGATTCAGCCCTTTGTCAATCTACTGCTGGATTAAGGCCTCGCACACCACGTTGATCATGTGGGTCGTTTGACCATACTTCACCACAATGTGAACCGGTTTCCTGGTGTGGCAGTACTGGTTCAGATGTCACGAGCTAACTAATATTCGGCCACCATATTATTTGGGTCTTTTGGTAAAGTCACAGAGATAGGTTCAAAGATAATAACAAAATACCACGATGTTTTGATCGCAACACTAGCGGTCGTCATCAGGAAAAGGGGGGTTAGCTTCTAAAGGCAAACTGTTTATAAAGGTTTATAATGGGCACAGCACAAATGTCAGCAGCATGGGCGGGGCAGCTAATGTTAATGTCAGTGATGGGCAGCGACCGCGATTGGCGGTGGGTTTCCACCAATTAAAGGGCTGCCAGTTAAAAATTTGCATGTTAATGTAAGATCGGTGAGCGGCCTCCACGGCGAGCGCACTGAGGTGGCTATGTTAATTAGCATGCTAATGTAATATCGCAGAGCCACCGCCACATCGAGGTACGGCCCTCGAAGTAGGCTGTGTTGGTGTGAGAAATTTTACCTGTTATTGTAAAACCGGAGAGCTGAAAATAACAACGAACATTGGAAGGTGGCAGGATGGGAACATCACAGCCATTAATGACTTAAACTGGTTGATAACGTCCATCCAATGATTGCTAAGTGTGTACCCATCTTCTCGGTTGAAATTGTGTCCGTGTCTAAAAATATGGATGGCTTCATGAACGAATCTTTGTTGATATTCTAGATTTGAAGCTTTCGTGACTGCAAGGATTCATACTCTTAGTTTTGTCGGTAAAGTCACATAGGTAAAAATTGAAATTAAAATACATGAAAATAAAATAATAAAATATCACGACGTTTCAGAGGCAACACAAGTCTCCGTCATCAGGTGGGACCGTCACAGCCAGATTTGCTGTATCAAGTGAGGCAGGGATTGCAAGATGTTGATAGCCAGTAGGTTTGCAAAGTACCTTCGTCTTAGAGAAATCATTATCGTATGAGCCCACCGCATAAAAACAGTGATCAGCCATGGCCGAGGTATTGCTCCTACCATGTTTCAGATCTGCCTTGTGTTCATGAACATGGCCCGAGACATGTCGCTTAGTTTCCCAGATGTAACTACTGCCGCAAACACAGCTTAGATTGTAGATGCCGGCGTATTGCATGTCAGGGATCACATCCTTCACAGATGGGATCTGGTCACGAATTTATGTACCGTGTTAAATCAGACCTGGATCTTGTGTTTGCTCATGATTTTGGAAATATTTTTGGTGACCCCTGCTATGTTTGGCAAGGTGATGGTTTTGATTGGGTCCTCAGATGGTTCTTTCGCAACGGTTGGGGTGATAGCTTTATGGAGTGTGTAGTCTGAATATCCATTCATCTTGAGGGCTTGGTGTACGTGTTCCAGTACACTGGCTAGGTGATGATAATCGGAAATACATTGAGCTCTATGGCGTAGAGTTTTGATGAGGGAATTCTTCTGGGATGGATGGTGGTAGGAGTCAGGTTTTAGATATGCATCAGTTTGAGTGGCTTTCCTGTAGACAGTGTCCCATTAAGCCATCTGGTCTCTTTCTGATTAAAACATCCAAGAATGGTAACTTGCCATCCTTTTCCACCTCCATGGTGAATTTTATGGCTGGATTATGAAATTCATGTGGTTGAGGAATTGGTTCAGAGCTGGTCGGCCATGTGGCCAGATGATGAATGTGTCATCTACGTACCTCTTCCACAAGGACGGATGTAGAGTGGATGCCTGGATGGCATCTGTCTCAAAATTTTCCATGAAAACATTGGCTACAATTGGAGATAATGGACAACCCATTGGGGTACCTTCAACTTGTTTGTAGAATGTTCCATTCCAGATGAAGTAAGTGTTGATGAGGCAGTGTCTCACCAGGGCCTGTCCATCAGCATTCAGTCCTTGTTGGACCAAATCGTCAATTATTGCAACGGTGTCAGGCACAGGAACTTTGGTAAACAAAGAGACTACATCGAAACTAACGAGCAAATCACCTGGAGATAGTGGGATGTCCTTAATTAACGATGCCAAGTGAGCTGAGTTAAGTACAGATGAGGTTGTCTTACCAGTGAATGGTTGTAAGGTCTCAGACAGAAATCGGGCCAGTTTGTAGGTGGGTGAGTCAATGGTGGAGACGATAGGAGGAAGGGGTGTACCTTCTTTATGGATTTTTGGTAAGCCATACAATCTGGGTGGTCTAGCAGCAGAGGGTTTTAAGGAAAACCACTTTGTTCGTTTGATTAAAGATGTCGAATCGGTGGTGATATTGTTGGTTTTCGTAACGAGGCTGTTGGTGGGATCTCTTTTAATTTTTGTATAGCTACCATCATTAAGTAGGTCCTGAATTTTGTCATTGTATGTGGTTTTGTCCATGATGACTGTGGCATTGCCCTTGTCGGTTGAGAGGATGACGATGTCATCTTTCTTTTTAAATTGTAATTTTCTTTGAACCTATCTACGTGACTTTACCGAAAGACCCAAAGAATATGAATTCCTGCAGTCACAAAAGCTTGAAGTCAATATTAGCCACCACTGGGAATTTAACTCAGGTGGCCTGGTTCCATCGTTGTAGTGCGCTAACCACTGCATTTATTTAGAAGTGTTTTTTTACGTTTATTTTGTTGTCCTTCCCCGCACCTCAAATGAGTGTGGTTGGCTACGTACGGTGCGAAAGAAGTTCAACGTACGTGCATACAAAATGAGTGTCGACTTCTGTGTGTGTATATGTCCTTGGCACCGATGTCAATACCACCGATAGGGGTCTTCATAAACGGCCTTGATTATTCAAATATGCATAGCCAAGTATTTAAAGCATTTTAATCAACCGCTGCGCAGGTGATAATGATTCTGCAGTTATAATCAATGAATGACTGACATTCAATGTCCTAATTTCTCGAGAGTTCATTAGCGGCGTGGTTTTAACAAGGCAGAGTGCTCAAGAACATAGGCAGCTGGACCTGACATGTTAAATGGTGCATTTATAGAACCTAATTACGAAACTGGCTGTGTGAATGTGGTACATAATAAACGCAATATAATAAGACGAGTATTTGTATCTGTATTCCCCTCTGCGGTGTTACATTTTATAGATTTTTTTTTAAGTGGAAACGAAATGTAGTAGCTATTAGAAAACGTCAGCAATGTTTTTGTTTTTTTAAATGTCGGGAGAAATATATGTTTTTAACTTCGCCACGTGTGCTTCAGCAGAATTAATTTACTGATCAGTGGTGGATCCAAGCCGGGAAGAGGGGAGGGGGGGATTTGGGACCTCCAATTTGGGACCCCCCCCTCTCCCCCCCGCTTAAGACGTCCCTAGAGCTGTATGATACTCGGCAGAGCTATGTAAATATCCTACGGCTGGGAAGATGCAAACCCCCGCCACTTAGATCCACCCACATGTTGAGCTTTGGGTGAGATCTCCCCGGGAAAGAGACGCGAATCGCGCCCTTATCACACTGGTCAACAACAACAACAAAATTCTGGCCTGGACTTTTGCAGCTGTTTTAGACAAATTTCAGGGTGCTGATTCCAAATCTGGTCTCAGATTTGCTCTATCACATCTCATTTTTATGCTATCGGCATACCCCATTTTAATTGATTTTACCCAAAATTAACTCCGTCACTTATGATTGCAAGTTGTTGCGAATCAGTGACTGCTTTAGTGTTAAAATATGGTGCTGTATTTTTAGGATAGTGTGTTTATAATATAATTTTATGTAGATATCCACATTTATTTAATATTTTTCTTCTGCAGTTTTAATTTAAAATGCAATATTTGATATCTCAAAAACCTGATGAGATAGACAAAAACTGATGCCAGATTTGGAATCAGCACCCCACAATTACCTTAAAACCGTTGGAATATCTTATGCCAGAAAAAGTGTGTTGACCAGTGTTATTTATGTAACATTCACAGTTCCTCGCCTGGCGACGTTTCCAATCACTGCCGCAACCAGGTAGTGATTGTAGTAGTAGTAATAATGATTGCAATTTATAGAGCTTCTGGTCGCTATAAGAATCGCAAATGTGCCACGCAGGGCGGTCAGCAGACCAAGGGGAGCAACACGCTCGGACAGATAAATGCGTCGAAATAAAAACACGAGTTGGGCAGATCGAGCAGCGGCACGAGATAATAATAATAATAATGATAGTTCAATTCGTAACGCGCGCAAATTTGCAGACGTAGTGGCCGCAACTCAGAGGCGCGGAGCCAAGCTCAGAGTCGCTCGAAAGCATGTGGTTGTAGAGGTGAGTTGTTAGGTCTCTCTTGAAGGAGGCGATTGAGGTGATGCTGCAAATGTGCAGAGGGATATCGTTCCAGACTGTTGGGGCTGCCACCGAGAAGCGGCGCATAGACATGACCAAAAGCACGCGGTGAACTGTACCGCAATGAGATGACCAGTAACAACGACAGCTCGAATATATGCGTGCAGATAGAAGGGCAAAGGTGATGTAAACCTGATTGAGAGGTGTTCCCTTTACGATGAGTGGACCCTCATGTTGCCTTACCTCTGAATGGATTCATCACCTTTAGAAGGATGGCATCGGGGAAAGGAGAATGAATGTGTTGAACTTGCTCAAATGGAGTGGCACGCAGCGGGCATTCTGTGCTATGATGTGAAATCTTGTGTGCGTTTGGCGCGTGAGTCTCGGGATACGGAGAACGTGGGCATGGTGACGAAGATGTGAACATTGTCGAGGCTTTTAAAATAACATCAAAAGTTTAATCTGTTAGGCCTCTACCCAGGCTTACTAAAGTGGGCCCTTGTCAAATAATAATCAATAGGAACCATTTGGGGACACACCAAATATCGCATTAACTTACAAGTCGATGATAACTCCGTTTGTGAAGATGTCTTCTGTGAGCTGGCACTGATAATTAATTGCACAAATGTGGCCTGCACGTTAAATTAGAAAAACGCGTAATACATTCAAATTTTCTAATAAATAAAATATAATCATGGTTTAGGGTTTGTTTCCTGACGTATCTTCAATATAAAACTGTGCCTCCTTCTTAACAAAGTGTCTTTGTTGGGCTTTTTACTTGCAATGTGTACATTATAAATAGGTGATCATTATCATTAAAAGGCTAATTAGCCAACCCAACAAATATGTCATTTGTCCTAACCTTCGAGTCAGGTAACACATGTTTTTTTTATATATATAAAAAAGTGTATTAATTTGCCACGAATTAAATGCCAACTAATTGACTACTAATTATAAACATGTTGCTTATTCATCCAGACATCGTCATTTTTTTTTGTAATTCATCTTGTCAACGGACAAGAAGTGATCACATGCAGCCTTTTGTTAATCTCCTGCTGGATGAACGCAATGCCGTGTCAGTCATGAGGGTTTTTTTTTTATCGTTCTTCACTTCGCTGTTCAGTGCGGGTTTGCAAAGGGGGCCCGGGACTGGTTCAGATAACCACCCACGCACACGGATGTCAGCCATGGTTTGGGAGGCAAGCTCTGGTTGACAAATTCATAGCGCAGTGCGCTATACCCACACGTGTCACCGATTTGTCAAGTAAAAGAACATAATATTCCGACAAAATTATGTCACAATTTCTTTGAATAGTAGGTGCAATTGTATTCTTTTTTTAAACTCTTCTCATGCTGTGTAAATATGTAAATCAGAGTTGATACAGTCAGTAATAATCTCTCGAACAGCCTGCATTTCATCACAACAGCTCCAATCAGGCCATTACACAATTGTCATCTCCCAATGGGTATTCATCCTTTAAACCTCCTTTCTCCAGCACACCTCGGATGTTTGAATTATTACCTCAAGTATTCTTTTCAGTCTGCCTTTACTCATCTGTACACAAACATCCGCCAAGTATTTGCAAACCACCTTTAGATAGTGTCGTGATCCAAACAGTATATTTCTTGTCAGTCAATGTGTTCTCTCTGCTGCTTTATTTTGAATAAAAAAAAGTTGCATCAGACGGTGCACTGTGGCCAACAATGTGCATGGCATTCACACATTTGTTGAATTATAAATCAAGTAAACGTGCGGCCCCGTTTCCAAATGTAAGCTCCTTCTTTGTGTTTTTCAAGCTAATATATAATGCGACAAATAATGTATCCAGAGAGACACGTGCAGCGTCAATTACATTATCTAAGTTAGCGCACAGATCTGTACTCAAAGGTGCAGCCCTGCAATTGCCTGCTCGTGCCACTGTTGGTGGAAGAGCCTCCACGAGAGGGAGGGTGAATAAGCGGAATTAAAACTTGATTTGGAGCTTTCGTGACTGCAGGAATTATTCTTTGGTTCTTTCGGTAAAGTCACGTATAAAAATTAATAAATTAAATAATAGCATATGAGGTTCTGATTGCAACACAAGCAATCATCTTCAGGTACAAATGAAAAAGAAAATAAACCTAGTCAACTTAGAAATATAATGAAATTCAACACAGAGAATCGGCTAACATAACAGTCAACACCCTACCTGGTTGATTACGTTCTTCCAAAGATTGCTAAATTTGAGAGACAAAACACAGACACGGAGACACATAGACAGACACATAAGCATAGAGAGATATCACAGAGACACACAGAGAGAGACACACACATAGGCACACAGAGAAACAACGCCTGTGTGTCGAGGTCTTAAGTAGAGAGAGAGAGGGGGGCAGAGAGAGGGGGGGGGGTAGAGAAATTAGCATGCCAATGAACTAGTTTATAGACCTGTAGTTATGTAGATAGTCGATTAAAAAAACATGAGAAAGATGAGTTCTCCATGCCCCTTCAATATAACTAGCAATTACATGAATTGGTAGTGATGAGAATGATGTAAAAAACAATTTACATCAACAATACATCAATGCATCATACTGGTAGGAACCTCCTGGTTACACCAGCCCACAGGGGATTATTGTGTCCGTCGTGCAAGGAGGGGCTGGGTGGGGAGGGAGGGGCTGGGTGGGGAGGGGAGGGTGGGAGGGGCTGGGTGGGGAAGGTGGGGCTGGGTGGGGAGGGTGGGGAGGGGCTGGGTGGGGAGGGTGGGGAGGGGCTGGGTGGGGAGGGAGGGTGGGGCTGGGTGGGGGGTGGGAGGGGTGGGGCTGGGTGGAGAGGGGCTGGTCACCCCGTGGTGCCCTTATGAAACTCAACGTTTAACCTACTCACGTCGGCTTGTGCCCGCCCTCACAGTCGGGCATATTTGCGGAATACACCACGCCGCCGTTGACCCTGACCATTGACCGAGCAACCCAACGTTCCTACCAGCTCCCTCCGCAGGAATGTGTTTAAATGTGTGAAAAATACTCGGGCAATAGTATGGTCTCACCAATAGATATATTGCATGAATAGTTCTCGATTGCAGTTTTAAAACTTCGTTTTGTCCTCCCAGAGCTGAACATCAGCCGTGGCATCAAATAGCTCATCACCCTGCATGGAGGATATTAATCTAGATTTCCCAAAGCATAGAGGCGAGACTTTGTCATTTTGTACAGCAGCCACAGACACATTTGTATATTAATCTAGTCGTGTATAGAGATGGCTATAATAACACCAAATGCGATATCTTGCTCAAATAAATATAAAGGCAGTGCTGATCTCCTGTTTGCAGCCCGGAAACAGCAGCTTACATTTTACATTTATATGGCGAGGACGAGTCCATCCATAGGACAACCACTGTTGACTTCCCCACAAAATTATCCTCGTTTTCTCAACAGGGAAATTCTGAGATGAGTCAACTTCCAGACAATATTTGAACGCACATCCTTGCTGGACAATACAAATGTATTTACAAAAAAACCTTGGAAAAACTATGTTATACAATATTCTTGGTTCTTTCGGTAAAGTCACGTAGAAGGGAAATAATAAAATAAAATAAAAAATATCTTGCTTTATTTTTATTATTTTATTATTTCCCTTCTACGTGACTTTACCGACAGAACCAAGAATATGAATCCCTGCAGTCACGAAAGCTTTAAATCGAAATTTATATTATACAATGTTTACAATTCATGAACACCCATTTAAAACACAATTGCTTAGAACGCTCCCGTCTCCAAAAACAATCAGCATGCATACAACGCCACTTTGTGATGCGCACAAAAAAAACTACACAAAGTGATATGAATTACAACTGAAAGCCCAAGTAAATGCATCGCCGTTCTTATTTTGTTTGTCCGGCACGCTTAAATTTACTTTGACGTCCCCAGCGTACACAGACGGAACCGCGAGCCTCCGCACCGTTTGTCAGTGCCGTTGATTTTTTTTTTTTACCACAAAAAGAATTATTTGACAATCACCGCTGGTATTGATTGGCAGACTGGGCAATTTTTCTAAGCTTCAAACCTTTGGGAATAAAGACCTGTTTTTCCTTCAAATGGGCTCTCGAATCAATAGAACAAAATAAAAAAAAACGTCCGTATGCTTTGTAATTTAAAGTGTTCAATCCCACAGATTCAGTGGCCATTGTATATACGTGTGCTGATTGTTACTATAAAATACATAATACCTGATGATTAAAAATATTTTTCAATAATGTCTTACAGTTCATTGATTTTTTTTCTCTCTCTCTCTCTCTCTCGTTTATAAACATTACACGTGAGTTGTTGGTGTTACTTGCTATTTTTGTTTCTGAGCGTAAAGTTCAAGTTAAATGTAACATTACTTATTTACACTATATTTTTACATTACTGCCTGCTTGTATATTAAACTCGTCGTATTGTATATTATAGTTCCCTGCTTTAAATAAATAATCATGTAAATCAATGCATGCAACACCGCAAGCTTAGACAGTGATCAGATGCTTACATTGGATATTAATAGGTGAATCGTACCTATAGCTGTGGGGGGTGGGGGGTGTAATATGGTTAAGACGTAGCTCATATGGTAGAGCAGCAGGGCCCTCAGTAATGAGGTCAAGAGTTCAAACCCCCTGCCAGGTTCCACAACCAGCCCTCTCCCCCTTCCTTGATCCATAATTCGAACACCATCTGAAAAGCGCCACTTTGTGGGCAGTCAACGGCGATTGTCCTTTAAAGAGCGGGGGGGGCCTTCCCGAAATGAACGTGGAATTTTCCTAACCACGACTTAATTTTTCACTGAACATTATTTTTTTTGTGGCGGCGGTAGTCCATGTGACACATGACCCAGTAGACACAGCCATAGTGCGCGGTATATGGGATGTGGTGTGTTGGGGCAAGACATATTTTCCAGAGCTCAGCGCCGAACAGCTCCGGCTGAAATGAAGCCCTGTTCATGATTCACTGCAGGACGGCCAGCAGAGGCGGATATCGTGCAGGGTGTTACACAAAATAATTGATGACAAAACGGCATTTAAACCGTGAATAATTGTGGATTCTTTTTTTTAATTCGTATTCTTACTTTTGCACAGATCCCATTTGAGCATCATAATACTCTCGTACGCTACGACAGAATCGCTTCTCTTTCATAATTATCTGCGATGAAACACAACAAGATTAAAAGTCAATCCATAAAAATCAATAGGAAAGGCACAAACAAAAGCAAGACACCACTTACAATTGAAAACACCACTAAAATTATTTCAGTATGACACAAGACTGTGTAGCAAAAAAAATATGTATTTTTTTTCCTGGGTAGTAAGTGTTATTTCCTAATTGCTTAGGCCTCAAAAGTACAGAAACTGGCTCTTATTCCCCACAAACTTTGCTTTTGTGACCAGGACAGTGATATTTTGAAATTTACCTATTTCAATGAGAAAACGTGAATTTGTGTCATTCCTTCACGTAAAGTCCTGGTTACAAAACCAAAGTTTGTGGGGAATAATAGCCATTTTCTATACTTCTGAGGCATAAGCAATTAGAAAATAACACTTACTACCCAGGAACAAAAATCGTGTTACATCGTGATAATTGCCTCATCTAATTTACAGCCAAATATACATAGAAATACATACGAAAAAGAGATAAAGCAAACTGTCCAAACAGGGTTGATTTTCGCCTCAATCGGGTTCTGTACATAAGACTAAATTTGCCGCACAATGAAAGTTTGTCTGTTTCAATTAGTACAATAACAAAGGGGCTACATTTGGGCTCATTGCAAACACCATTCTTTTCCCCCCTTTCAAATACAATAGAACCTCGGAGATCGAACGCACCAGAACTCGAACAAATCGGTGTTTGAACGATATTTCTGAACATTTTTTGCCCCGGAAACCGAACGAAATTCGGAGATCGAACGGCCAATCACGACTTAAAAGAACCTGTACGACTGAGACGCGTATGGCCAGCGCGCACGACGCTTGCCCAGACAAAGGTTTTACCACCTCCTCCTCCTCACCACCTTCCACTCAAGCCATCAACTCTCCTCACTACAGGTAAAGTGAAGTTCAATGTTCATTTATTTCATGTATTCCATATATTTATTCATTTATTGCATTTATTTATCGTGTTTTTTGTTTTTTTGTATGATTGTATGCATGTAATTACTGTAAACTTCGCGTAAAAATGCTTTATAATAAGAGATTTCTTGTGTCTGGAACCAATTAATGTAATTTGCATTACTTCTTATGGGGAAAATGAATTCGGTGTTCGAACAAATCGGTGTTCGAATGACCTTCCGGAACGAATTAAGTTAGATCTCCGGGGTACCACTGTACTTCCATATGCAGTTAATAGATTTGGACCTCATGCTACCCACACAGCTGTGGCTCCCCTTCGAGTCAACAAGCTCTGAGAGCCCACGAACACTTTAAGCGGTAAGAGCTCTCACTGGCTCATGCGTGTTTCCAGGACCGCTGTGCTAACACGCTCTGATGTTAACCACATCGCGTGTAATACAGGAGGTTCGTAGGTTGAATCCCAACGCTGATGCCTGTATATTTGGAGTTTGCATGTTCTCCCCGTGGTCACGTGGTATTTTTATCCGGGTTCTCCGGTTTGTTTTCCCCTCTACATGTAGAAACGTTCACTTGGAGAATTTGGCTGCTATAAATGCCCACGTGATCAGCCACTTCGTTGAGCTATCATTTATGGCCAGGCCGCTTTTGAAATGAAGCCATTAATAGCTCAGTGGGCCTTACCTGGTAAAAGAAAAATAGTTTAAGTAGTTTTTGTTGTAGTATGTTGAACTTCTTTCACACCGTATGTAGCCAACTGCCGTAATCGGAGGTGCGAAGGAAGGACAACAAATTAAACACAAAAAGTAGTTCTAACTATCGATTTAAAGCTTTCGTGACTGCAGGGATTAATCTTCTTGGTTCTTTCGGTAAAGTCACGTAGAAGAAAAATAATAAATTAATAAAAATAAAACATAATAAAATAATTCTCACGACGTTTCGGCCATCTTCAGCCGTCTTCAGGTGGAGAACAGGTCTGTCGAGGAGACAGAGTCTGTTCTCCACCTGAAGACGGCTGCTTGCGTTGTGGCCGAAACGTCGTGAGAATTATTTTATTATGTTTTATTTTTATTATTTTATTATTTTCCTTCTACGTGACTTTACCGAAAGAACCAAGAAGACAGTTCTAAATAGATGAGGAAGAGCGTTCCAGACGGCCGCAGAAGCGCATCTGAAAGCGCACGATGCAGTGTCCATCTTTGTTCGATGGTTAGTCAAAAGCCGCTCCCTTTGAGGCTGACCGAAGTTCGCGTGATGGTGGTTTACACTCCTTGACGAGATAAAACCCAATGGACTCGACTTCCTCTACTCCATCTCCAACAGCCTCCTCTGCAGCCAAGGGCTGTTGGTCATACCGTATTATTGGGTGAGCAAGCTTCTAGAATACTTGTGTGTATTTTTAAACAAAGTTTCACGTTGCGCTTGAGTTAGGTTAGAGCAGGAGTGCTCATAACTGTGGTCCTCAAGAGCTGCACTCCTGCGGGGGTTTTTCTTGAAACCTCCACCTGCATAACAGCTGAAATCAATGGATATCATCTAACTAATTGAGGGCTCATTTGGAACAAAGAACAGATTATAAACCCTTGGGTTAGATCGGGGGTCGCCAAACTGCGTCTCAGGAGAGGCGTGCGGTGGCTCTTTAAGGGATTGCCTCGTGACCGTCGTTAATTAAGGAGACCACCTTCTCGTATTGACCACAGTGCATTGCGGCTCTTGAAATAATTGAGCCATTCGAAAAAAAAATTGGCTCATGTTGTTATTCTGATTTCCGACCCCTGGGTGTTAGCCATAGTTTACATTACATTACGCGTCTCTTGTGACTTTCTGCCCTGTGTTTTAACACTTGCACGGCCAGAAACTTGAAAAACATTGAAGCGAGTGGACATCATGGCGCACGCATCCCGCTTGTGCGTCGACTCCGCGATGTCACAATTGATTGCGGAGTGACTTCAAGTTATTGGGAAACCAGAGGGCCTCCCCATCACATATCTGCTAACCCCTTATCAGTGCCCTACCGTATTACAGACCAATTCAAAACCTGATTGGTCACCCCGTGCCCCTTATACATCTCAACGTTCATCCTACAAAGTCCCATCACAAGGGAAAAGCACAAATAAATAGACAACAATTTTTTGTTGTTGTTGCCCGTATTAAAACGGCTGTACGCCGTATGGACCTTGAAAACTCAATTTCCCTGTGCAGGAATACGGGGTAAACCGCGTGGGTTGACGGGAATGCCGTCAGGATTATTTGAACGTATTTAACCGTGCCTTGTCACTGTGGCTCGGTCCAGCAAAAAAGCACGGGTTGGATGGTGAACCCATCAGGATCATCGGGGGGTTGACCTGGCAGGCTGCCATGGAAACAGGCAGCCTCCTTCGCCTATCGCCAGGTGTGAGCATGCACGCAACACGTTTTACTCTGGGCGTTGTATTCTTCAATTGACTCCTGGTATCAGTGCATATCCCCAAATGCTTAAAATGGCAAACAACAGTTTCCCTCGCCTGGTTGTAGGAATGAAGCCCGTGAGCTTCACTCGTTTGACATTTTTTGTTCGAAATATTTAGTTGGTCACGTAAAACAGTGTCAGGTGAAAAGGGAAACTTGAAGGCCACCTTCGGATTGAACCAGTGTGGGCTGTCCATTCTGCGTGGCCTATTAAATGTTCTTCACATGTGAAGTCGATGTCTTGTACATGCATCAGATCACAACGTAAAATCACTTATTCTTTGCTATTGTCTCGTACCCGATATACAGAGAAATATTACATTTGTGTGCACATGAATCCGTTGTATTATATACAGGATGTAATTGAATACATGAACCTTTAATAACATCTGCCGAATCCAAACAAACTATACAACAATGTGTATGTGCACTATGGGAACCTCATTTGCCAGTAAAAATATGATAATTGGTTCTTTACCCTTCTATCTGGCAACAAAACTGACACCTTTTTACAAGGAGTCATGTTTGAATAGACCGCAATACCTGCAGTCATAAAACAAACAAAATAACATAACTCTGATAATGTGCACTGTCCTTGAAGTTGATTGGTCCACACCCGAGACAGCTTTCCTTAGAGCCTAGTCTCACATGGGTTGGACCAGATGACGCCAAAAGGCGCACAACTCAACGACAATGCACCATCAGAGTATGAGAGCTCGGGGCAAGCATCTACACTATGGGAACCTCATTTGCCAGTAAAAATATGATAATTGGTTCTTTACCCTTCTATCTGGCAACAAAACTGACACCTTTTTACAAGGAGTCATGTTTGAATAGACCGCAATACCTGCAGTCATAAAACAAACAAAAAAACATAACTCTGATCATGTGCACTGTCCTTGAAGTTGATTGGTCCACACCCGAGACAGCTTTCCTTAGAGCCTAGTCTCACATGGGTTGGACCAGATGACGCCAAAAGGCGCACAACTCAACGACAATGCACCATCAGAATATGAGAGCTCGGGGCAAGCATCTACACTATGGGAACCTCATTTGCCAGTAAAAATATGATAATTGGTTCTTTACCCTTCTATCTGGCAACAAAACTGACACCTTTTTACAAGGAGTCATGTTTGAATAGACCGCAATACCTGCAGTCATAAAACAAACAAAAGAACATAACTCTGATAATGTGCACTGTCCTTGAAGTTGATTGGTCCACACCCGAGACAGCTTACCTTAGAGCCTAGTCTTGCCCCGAGCTCTCATACTCTGATGGTGCATTGTCGTTGAGTTGTGCGCCTTTTGGCGTCATCTGGTCCAACCCATGTGAGACTAGGCTCTAAGGAAAGCTGTCTCGGGTGTGGACCAATCAACTTCAAGGACAGTGCACATTATCAGAGTTATGTTCTTTTGTTTGTTTTATGACTGCAGGTATTGCGGTCTATTCAAACATGACTCCTTGTAAAAAGGTGTCAGTTTTGTTGCCAAATAGAAGGGTAAAGAACCAATTATCATATTTTTACTGGCAAATGAGGTTCCCATAGTGTAGATGCTTGCCCCGAGCTCTCATACTCTGATGGTGCATTGTCGTTGAGTTGTGCGCCTTTTGGCGTCATCTGGTCGAACCCATGTTAGACTAGGCTCTAAGGAAAGCTGTCTCGGGTGTGGACCAATCAACTTCAAGGACAGTGCACATTATCAGAGTTATGTTCTTTTGTTTGTTTTATGACTGCAGGTATTGCGGTCTATTCAAACATGACTCCTTGTAAAAAGGTGTCAGTTTTGTTGCCAGATAGAAGGGTAAAGAACCAATTATCATATTTTTACTGGCAAATGAGGTTCCCATAGTGTAGATGCTTGCCCCGAGCTCTCATACTCTGATGGCGCATTGTCGTTGAGTTGTGCGCCTTTTGGCGTCATCTGGTCCAACCCATGTGAGACTAGGCTCTAAGGAAAGCTGTCTCGGGTGTGGACCAATCAACTTCAAGGACAGTGCACATTATCAGAGTTATGTTCTTTTGTTTGTTTTATGACTGCAGGTATTGCGGTCTATTCAAACATGACTCCTTGTAAAAAGGTGTCAGTTTTGTTGCCAGATAGAAGGGTAAAGAACCAATTATCATATTTTTACTGGCAAATGAGGTTCCCATAGTGTAGATGCTTGCCCCGAGCTCTCATACTCTGATGGTGCATTGTCGTTGAGTTGTGCGCCTTTTGGCGTCATCTGGTCCAACCCATGTGAGACTTGGCTCTAAGGAAAGCTGTCTCGGGTGTGGACCAATCAACTTCAAGGACAGTGCACATTATCAGAGTTATGTTCTTTTGTTTGTTTTATGACTGCAGGTATTGCGGTCTATTCAAACATGACTCCTTGTAAAAAGGTGTCAGTTTTGTTGCCAGATAGAAGGGTAAAGAACCAATTATCAATGTGTATGTGCTTAACGTTGCGAAAAATATTTATCGGTATCTTATCTTTTAAAAAAATATATCGGTTAAAATTGTATGTGCTCAATTAGTCCTTAACAATCTCTTTCAAATGTAATAAATGTGCAGCTTAACAATCAGATTATACATTTCTATTGTAACCAATTCTCTTAATGATAACATCCTTATCTCCAAATTTCAATTTAAAGCTTTCGTGACTGCAGGGATTCATCTTCTTGGTTCTTTCGGTAAAGTCACGTAGAAGGGAAGTAATAAAATAATAAAAATAAAACATAATAAAATTTTATTATGTTTTATTTTTTATTATAAAAATTATTTCCCTTCTACGTGACTTTCTGTCCATAACATAATAAAATTTTATTATGTTTTATTTTTATTATTTTATTACTTCCCTTCTACGTGACTTTGCCGAAAGAACCAAGAAGATGAATCCTTATCTCCAGCTCCGTCTTCCCGCCGCATCCCTTAATTCATATTCTGTCGACAGCAAAAGCATTCCTCATTCACGAAGCCGCTCTCTTACTCCTGGGGTTAGAACACAACAGCTGTGGCTACAAAAACCCAGCCTCCGGGGACCAACACATTCCACAAAACACACATTCCCCACTATTCCCACTTCGTATACAAATTGCCGTTCCTATTCATACGTAAACTAGGTAACAGAGAATATACATTACGTGCGTTGTTCTTTGGAGATGTTAGAAAAATAAATAATATTCACTCTTAGGGTCCTGAGGTGCCATGTTAAGAACCACTGGCTGAGAGGGAAAGCCCTCCAGGAAATTCCATCAATTATAGGGTGGTCAATAAAAAGACCATTTTGTTACGGTTCAATTATTCTGCCAAAAAAGTATTCACGTTGCCCCATTGTGAATTGCACTCCATAGCATTAGATAGTCAGCCTGGACATAATTTAGCAGGGAATAAATGTACACTAGTCCAGTGCTGAGGTGGTGGAGAGGATTTGTCTTAACAATGCAACATGATCTGAGCAAGGTGACGCAACTTTACAAATGTAACCATTCCACTGCAGTGTCCAAAGATGGCTCTAAGAGGCTAGCGATTTTTTTCTATACAATCCCAATGTATGTTCTAAAACGGCTAAAACATTTGAATAAATTGCACCTTTCTAGATTTGAAGCTTTCGTGACTGCAAGGATTCATATTCTTTGGTTTTTTCGGTAAAGTCACGTCGGTAAAAAAAAAACAGCCTTTGTTATGCAGTCTATTCTTAGTCTTAAGCCTCACCTTACCATATTAATAATAAGTATGCGCCCCTTGCCCCACGATCTTCTCCAACCATTATATAAACGGAGTGGTAGCTACTGCAATCTCTCATTTACTTGATACAGCTGTCGTGGCTGTGACGGTACCACCTGAAGACGGAAGCTTGTGTTGCCTCCGAAACGTCGTGATTTTTATTTTTTATTTTATTTTACTTTTTAATGTGTTTTTTTTTACCTACGTGACTTTACCGAAAAAACCTAAGAATATAAATTGCACCTTCTCTACATCACGTTCCTGACGCTGCACGACAATCGCTAACGTACGGAACGTGGATAAAGCTGTGGACGCTGTCAACGAGGACTAAAACAAATGTACAAAGACAAAGATCCCCTCCATATAGCCTCAACAGACTCATCTTCTTGGTTCTTTCGGTAAACTCACGTAGAAGGGAAGTAATAAAATAATAAAAATAAAACATAATAAAATTATTTTCACGACGTTTCGGCCACAACGCAAGCAGCCGTCTTCAGGTGAAAACCAGGTCCGTCGAGGCGACAGAGTATGAATGAAACAGCACACGAGCTTGGAGCAGATATATAAGCTGGGCGCCTTGACAAAGGAATTTGCATATCAAGAGGAATTTAGCATATTTATGGGAAATGCAGGAATGTGATTAGTACTACATATGCATGTGCGTCATGCAGGATTAACAGCATCAAAGGGAGCTGCAGTTGCTGCTGCTGCAGTTGCTGCTGCTGCTGCAGTTGCTGCTGCTGCTGCAGTTTCTGCTGCTGCTGCAGTTGCTGCTGCTGCTGCAGTTGCTGCTGCTGCTGCAGTTGCTGCTGCTCAACAGACTGTTGGGGCAAGTGCTGTTAGCGAGCGCACGCACACACTCATTGCAACGCAATAGCAAAATAAGCACATCGTTGCGATCGCTCGCTGTTTTCTGAATGTGTGTACATTTAGAAAATACTGAGCTTACATTGCGGAGGTAGGGAATGGACAATAGGTGGGGGGGGGGAGGTAAGGCGGCAAAAAGGCAAAACAATTCGCAGCAAAGGTGTTGCGGACAGACAGAATGAATCACGGACTGCCACACAGCTTGCTTTCACAAGAGGCCCTCGCCCTTAACCTACATCACCATTAGGATGAGCAACGTTTATGGGCTGGCTTCATTTTTACGAGCAGCATCAAGGTGTCTGGGCGGACACAGCCGTGCCTGAAATCGCAGCCCCTCCTCCAAGCGTTAAGCATGGAATAACGACGCGAGGCAGACTTAGTGTGAACGCATTACAATGGCAGGCGGATATACATGCGGCTACAGAGGCCAGGCAGGGCATGTTCTTAACAAAACAACAGCATGTAAATCGGACAGCAGTGTAACCCGGGGCCAGGCTCTAGTTCTGTGGAGGAGAAACACTACAGGTAATCACGTTGGTGACACATTGTTACGGGACACAAAAGGAACCCCAAGAGATATGGACAGAAGCCTCCCTGAGTAAGGTTCCCAGCCCACGTGGTTTACATACAAATGTGATATGTTCAGTCTTCTCTTGATTCATCCGTAGCTCTCTGCCAATCTTATCTCCGATCCACATCCACATGGGAACCACCCACCCGTGGACTGGCCACGACGTTTATCATCCTAAATCTGTATTTTTTTTTTACCAGCCCTTTCTATTTCCCTACAAATGGGTTTGCGTCAGCATGCCGAAATGGACAGGGAACAGCATCAGACTTGTACGTTGTGAGCATCTCATACAATCTCTTCCAATTCAAAGGAATCCGAAGAATTATTTCTCCTGGAGGAATCCGATGAACTATGAAGCTCTTTTGCACAGACGTTATAAACCTAGACCACTCTTTTAGCCAAAGCAGTAACTATGTTTTACCCTAGATTTGAAGCTTTCGTGACCGCAAGGATTCATACTCTTAGTTTTTTTCGGTAAAGTCACGTAGGTAAAAAATAAAAAATAAATAGAAATAAAATAATTATTTTACCGAAAAAACCTAAGAGTATTTCCCCCCCCCCTCTGCACTCACCACATGCCAAGGCACCGAAGCAGAGATACAATAACCGGCGATGTTATTTTGGGTTGTCATTCACAATTGACCTTGGGAGGATCACCATGCTTGCTGCACACGAGAGCCGTGAAGGTCAAAGTAATTCTGCTTCTCATTTTGGGTTTGTGCGAAGAGCTCAGACGCCGGCTTAGGGCGCATGACATGGGACTCGCCTCCCTCGCCAGTGGATTTTGTATCGAAGCATCACGACAAGCGAATGGCACCAGCAATTCAACGCTCGCCCCACTTAACAGACACACACACACACTATACACTTATACATGACTTACATATCAATAGACACCTGGTGAATGGAGACATCTGGTAAACAAAGGGACTGATGAGTTGCTTGGTGTCCGTCACTGCGTATGAAGACCACGTCTCCTCCTCACCTGTGAATTAATTTACTTGATACAGCTGTCGTGGCTGTGACGGTTCCACCTGAAGACGGATGCTTGTGTTGCCTCCGAAACGTCGTGATTTTTATTTTATTTTACTTTTATTAATTTTCATGTTTTACCTACGTGACTTTACCGAAAAAACCTAAGAATATGAAAACGTAATGGTGTTGCTGTGTTGCCACGACCATTAGAAAGCAGCCTTCGAGCCGTGCTGTTCCAAGCGTGGGACAGGAAGGCGAATTTCTTCCATCTCAACACTTTCAAGAGCGGTGCAGCTCTCCCACGTGCTCTGCACCTCCATCTCTATAACACCTGGCCCCGACATGGCAAGAGCTAAAAACAATTAGAAAATACGTAACGTAAAACATGTGCCGAGGGTTTGGTCATCCTTTGCGCAAGAAAAAGAGCGCGATGTTTTTTTGTTGTTATTGGAAATTGTGTGCCGTTTTGATTGCATCTGATTGCCAGTGTAAAGAACACACACACACGCTGTGATGTTAACTTACGTGGTGGGCACTCGCGAACCGTTTGTCCTGTGTCCATGATGACACCCACGACATTCGTGGTGACACCCACGACATCCACAGTGACACCCACGACATCCACGAGGACTGGTTCTGAGGGTCGTCCCAGGTATACGTGAGCCACGCAGACAGCCCAGTGCATCAGCTTGGTTGGCTCCAATGCGACCTGCCATGGCTGTACAGCACCGTGCGATGTTGCATATCTGACCAAATCATATCTATCTTGGCCAATTAATCACTCACACCCAGCGCAGTGGCCGCATGGCGTAATCGATGTTTTACACAGATGTGCACAAACCTTAGCTGTTCACGTACAGTGACGGTGGTTTAATAAAAAATGTACAATTTTATTGAGGGGCCGTGTGTTGTCTTGGTGTTGCCTGGAACTGCCTTTGCTGTTGTTTTACTGCCTTTTCTAAGCTTTGGAATTGATGTACTAATGCAAGTTGAACTTATAATCGTAATTGATGTATTAAGTGGCACCACGGTGGTGTGATGTTATCTCCCTCGCCTGGTATGCAGGAGATCGAAAGTTTGATCCCGACCTTGACACCTGTATATTTGGAGATTGCATGTTCTCCCTGTGGTCGCGTGGATTTTTCTCCGGTTTCTCTGTTTTTTTTCTCCACATTTAAAAACATGCGTTTAGATGTTTTTGCTGCTATACATCTCTACATAAGGCACTTCGTTGATCTATCATTTGTGGCCAGGGTCGCTTCTGAAAAATACGTTAATAGCTCAGTGGGCCTTACCTGGTAAGATTTTTAAAAAAGTTTATTTTTTATATTATTTTAAGTGATTTGTTTACCTTTCCTATACTTTGCACTGATTCCGTTTTTTGTATTGTATTGTTGTTGTAACGTTCTGACCAACCCCTACCGGACATCTGTGAAAAAGAGCTTTATAGCTCATCGGATTCCTCCAGTATAAATCTTCTGATTCTGAAGTATTCTGATACATGGTGGTGTAATTATGATGTCGTATTGATGTTTATATATCTGGCCTTTTCACATATCCCAAAGTGCTCAGCGAGTTGGATAATTATCAAAGTTGTGCTGTTATTGGTCCAGCTTCACTGCCTATTTGTCATGAGAACGTGGCATGAGATGCCAAAAGGACAAGAAAACAAGTTCAATCTTCTCATTTCAATTTCCAAATGAAATTAATCTGCATTAAATGGTTCTCATTTATCATGGGCTTTGTAAACTAATGGGATTCACCCGCAAATGAGCGTATGCGCTCCCCTTAACACATGTATTTGTTGTACACACATTGTACTGTCCGTGGGTATGTAACCAGTCACATTATCTACATATACAAAATAACATGGTTTAATTTTGGGGGTCTGTTCCATCAGAAAAAACAGGGCGATCGGGACCGAGGGGCAGGCTGTGGGGGATAGATTCAGTTGAGCGGAGCCACAGTTCTGAGAAATACTGGAGTTAAGTGGAGGATGTTGCATGGAGATGTAAATGAGAACAATTCCTCGTGTGTATGCATCTCTGTTGGAAGTGCTGGCTATGTACCTTCATCGGTGATTTTACAACACAGGCATCACATTGAGTTGAATCGTGTAGACTACATCAATGCGGTTTCGATTTCAATTCAGACGCTGTCTTTCTGACAGACCTGTTCTTCACCTGAGGACGGCTGCTTGCGTTGTGTCCGAAACGTCGTGAGAATCATTTTATTATGTTTTATTTTTATTATTTTATTACTTCCATTCTACGTGACTTTACCGAAATAACCAAGAAGATACATCAATGTGCTCAAGAGTATTTCACCATCGTGAACGTATCTGCCAAACTTTTAAATACTACAAATCACAATTAAATGTGCTGTACCGTGGCGGTCGCAGTTGTGTGCGGGCAGAGACTGCAGCAGCTCATTCTGTATTTGCGTGATCCTATAGACACGAGTGATTTGTCCCAGGGTCGCTCTGAACCCACACATCTTACAGAGGTGGCCGAGTGACTCTCCATTCACAAAAGGCCGAGCTCGCACCGTTCAGATCACGAGTTCAAATCCAGCCAATTGCCAGTGATTATTATAATTAAACCGGGCTCTTGAGTGCCGTGAGTGGATGGTCTCAGAGCAGGTCTCCACGACTGCACAAAAAAAAAACCTTCAAATGGAAATAGGTTCTGCACTAAATTCTGAAGAAGAAAAAATTAACCCGTAAAAACAAAGTTTTTCACTATAAATCCTTTATATGCGTGGCGGCTAGAGTCCTCTAGTCCTCTGGCTTGAGATGGCTGCCACCTATGGGTCAGATGATTGCCTGCCACCATTAAGCAATTGGTAATTAAATATAATTTCTTTTTTCCTAAAAAGTGTAAAATTTTGGAGAAAATTTTTTTTCACGAAAATAAATTGTCACGCACAACGAGTCTGTGTGCAAAATGTCAGCTCGATTGGATCACGGGAAGTGGGTTAAAAAACGACCGAAAGATTTGCACGGTCGTAAGCGCGCAAGCAAGCAAGCAAGTGAACTTAATATAAAGGATTTTAAAAACCTTCAAATGGAAATAGGTTCTGCACTAAATTCTGAAGAAGAAAAAAAGTTCTTGAGCGGGTAGAAAGTGCTGCCCTCTACTGCGAATGGACCAGAGGTCACCTGAAGTCATCTCATAGGTAGCTCCGTGATTTCTGCTTCTGCGGGTCTTTCTTTAATATGAAGTGCTTGTAATGTTCTGAGATTCGAAATAATTCTTCGTCATATGACGTGATGTTGAAATTGCTGGAACGTAAACATTTTTAAAATCTTATTTCACTGCTTCATGCTCTATCCACTGCCTTGAGCAACTGTTAAATGTAACAAATGTCAGACAGATGTGTAGAAAAACATGTACTTGGACTTAAGCCATCAGTCTGAAAACCCATAAAAAATAGGTAAAATAGTTAAACGTTGCCAATAATTCATGTGATCACATTTATTTTACACCATTTTGTTCTGCACTTTTTACAGAAAATGTCACTATTTTCTAGAACACAGTACAAAGCGTACCTTTATGAAGAAATATTCTTTTGACAACACCGATATAATTTACTGCAATTTTACATGACACTCGATTAGTACAAGACTTGTCATTAAAATGTGTGCAAAGAGACTTCGTGACAAATCTATACATTTAAGAACATGTCTTCTTATTCTTATATTACACCCTTTTTTCATGGAGATGTTGAATTGGCAATTTCAGGGTACTGTAAAAAATATATAATATACAAGCCATGATCAATCATCTTTTCATTTTGCAGCAATCATATATTTTGGTTACAAGACAATGCGAGGACAGTTAGTATTTGTTCTTCATTAGCGTTTTAAGCCTTTTCTTTTCACTTGTTATAGAAACACGTTTCAAATTTTATCCCGAAGCATTTTTAAAAACTACTTTATACTTGGATTTTGAAGACAATACTCGGTGAAGAGTGCTGAAAGCCACGAGTCAATCACGGTGATGCCAACACCACAACACTCTGGCCTCACCGACTGACAATGCAATACAGGTACACCTCGATTTACGAAAGGGATGCGTACTTCAAATAAACACGTGTTGAACGAAATTTCGTAAATCGAAATGGCTTTTCCCCTGAACTTAAAGCAAACAATTTGGGATGTGTTTCAAACCAGTCACTCCAACTCTTTTCGTAAGATTAAAAAAATATATATACACCTATATCACTACTCTTTGGTTCTTTCGGTAAAGCCACGTAGGTGACGACCGCTTGTGTTGTGATCGGAACGTCGTGATTTTTATTTTTTTATTTGATTTTTCTACCTACGTGACTTTACCGAAATAACCAAAGAGTATGGATTCCTGCGGTCACGAAAGCCTCAAATCAACCTACATCACTTTTCACAACACTAACAGAACAATAAATAACATTAATGTGAAAACGATTGAATCATGATTTATTGAAAACAAAAAGTGACACAATTCAGGGAATTCACCAAAAGATCAGCGTGTTGGAATGACTGAGAAGGCAAATGCGGAGGCGTTGTTGTTGCGTATCGGGTTGGAGTTGAGGTTCTTTGAGGCGTTGAGGGTTGACGATCGTTGAGCTGAATCTTCGTGGGTGTGGGGGGAGGGCCTGGTGCACGAGTTTTAAGGAAAACATCGAGAGATATCCAGAAGTATTTCTTCCTCTTTGTTTGGTACAGCTCCTTGTAACACACGCCAGAGCCACTCTCCGTCGTGTGAGAACAATTCATGCCGCGTTCCATATTTGGGTCATTGTCTTTGAGGATGTCCCGTAGCTTATTCGACCAAGCTTAACACCTTTGACAGCTGTAGATGAAATCCTTTTTCGACCTCATCATGGCGTCGATGGACGTAAATAGATTGAATGATAATTACCACTGCTGTTGAAAATGCACGAAGGGGCCGTCCATAAATGACGTCACTCGATTTTGGACGATTTTTTACCCCCCCCCCCTAGTCACACGGCGTCACAAAAAGTCAGACCCCCCCCTCAAATGACGTCACAAAGCTCTGCCCCACCCCCCCCAAAAAAACATGCTTCAAATCGCTTTAAAGTATTGTCATTGTAGTGCGTATTTTATGCGGCGCTGCACTCTGATGTTGTAAGAGAAAACATTTATCAAAAAGTATATTTAATTAAGTAGAACGTGTTGTCTATATTTATTTAAAGTTGGGCATTTTGATGTGACGTCACATTTCTCAACCCCCCCCCCCCCCATCGTCACACATATCTGACCCCGCCCCCCTCTCCCCCCTAGGTGCGTGACGTCATTTATGAAAGTCACTCAACCACCACCGCACTACAGAGATAGCGATACCATCGCCGATGGATGACGCAACCTGCCCGGTGCTTCGTGTTTGATCTCATGGCGCGTGCCGCGTGACATTTCATGAACACGGAAGGAAATTCGATGGGTTTTTTTTTTGTGACCGAACAGTGACCATAATTTTGTTGTTGTCAATTTCGTTCACGCGAAAATTTCGTAAACTGAACGTTCAAAAATCGAGGGATACCTGTAATCAACAACCGTGCATGGAACACAGCGATTGCTCAACAATGGTTGAGGTTATCAACGGTGATCGTAATTGCAGCCTCGTCAATTAGAGCATAATCGATACTACTCTTTTGTATGATGTGCATTTTGAAAAAGGCCTTCAATGTACAGTTCTTATGAGTTCCAGTTATTTGTGGATTTAAAAAAATTAACCCGTAAAAACAAAGTTTTTCACTATAAATCCTTTATATGCGTGGCGGCTAGTCCTCTCGTCCTCTGGCTTGAGATGGCTGCCACCTATGGGTCAGATGATTGCATTGCACCATTATGCAATTGGTAATTAAATATAATATTTTTGTCCTAAAAAGTGTAAAATTTTGCAAAAAAAATTTCACGAACATTAATTGTCACGCACAACGAGTCTGTGTGGAAAATGTCAGCTCGATTGGATCACGGGAAGTGGGTTAAAAAACGACCGAAAGATTTGCACGGTCGTAAGCGCGCAAGCAAGCAAGCAAGTGAACTTAATATAAAGGATTTAAAAAAGGCATGGTTCGTAAACCTTATCTGCTGCTTTTATGTAAAAAAAATCTTCAATAGGCTCTGTTTTGTATACATGTATATATAAATGTGGATTTTTTAAAAGTTATTTAACACCCAAACGCACCACGTGGCATTCATTAGGTAGATTATGTAATGACAAGTAATTGTTACAGCTGCCATATTCTCAGTCAAATGGGGTAATTAATGAAAAAACGAATAATAAATATAAAACTTCGAATTCATGGAAAATATGCAATTCACACCATTATAGCTAATCCCTAACTATTTGTATTGTTTTTGTGATCTTGCCAGTGACCTTAATATAACCGAGTTAAAACAATGTCGCAGGTGCGTACGCAGCGAACTAGCAATATATTATGGCAACATTGTCAATTTAAATAACCATAACATATAATTTCAATTCGAGCTTCTTCGTTTTAAAGTAAGACATAATGTGTGTACGTGCTCTTGCAGCAAACACAATACTTGTCATCAGCAGTTTTGGACAACTTGAACAAACAAACAAACAAAGTTCAAGAGCGTTATCTTATAAACAATGCCATCACCTCAATGTGCAAAGAAACTAAGAATACAACTCGATTCCTTTATCTCAATCCCAAGCCATTAGAGCCAAATTGCATGATATCCCATCAAACTTCTGCATTGAAAATGTGACAAATTGATAATATATAGAAGTAGTTCACATCAAAGAGTGATTGCTTTATTTTCATTTTAAGCAAATAAAAAAGGCATTGTGTGCCAACAGCCAAAGCGACTGACACGCAAAGTGGAAGTAAAAAATGAAAACATGTGAAAAGACAATTCACTGTCTGTTCAAGCATATGCTCAGTTCTCCATTAAAAGTACATCTCTTTACCACTCTGCTCAGCAACTTGAGATGAATGTTCATGGGTCCAAACCTTCAATGTTGTACATGACCTGGAGCTCTAAAAAATGCACGCCACTCCTTTCAAAATTGAATCTGCAGGTTAATGTACCGCATGTACATTTTCCGCAGAATTGTTTTAAATGCTAGGTACCATTTATTTAAGAGGATATGAGAAACAATTATGAATTCATTTATCAATGTATTCATTTATTGACTATCGGTATGTGTCGTGGAGAAAATACAAATGACCTGTTTGTCATTTGACTAAAGAAGACATGATTATGAATAAAAAAGATACATGTGTTTATGTAAATCAGAAACTCATTTGAGAGGCATGTAATTTAAACAGATGTTTACAAACAGACAGTCAGATGTAAACTCGATATAAAAAAGGTACAGATAGGGTATCTCACAATCGCTTTCAAAAGCAAGGCATGTCACGGACTAGTAATGAGTGTGTGATTGAAAGTAATGAAATGTGTTTCAGCAGTGATTAAACCGCGATGGTGGCACACAGCCCTTAATCAGATTGAGAGCAAAAAAAAAATTCTCCGACATTAATATATTAATTATAGTAATAGCATTTTGCTGTATATGTTTAAAACTGGTTCGCAAGATTGATAATACGTGATAATGATGATTTCTGCTGAATAATCCATCGTGAAACTAACTAATGCAACAATTCAGAAATGTCAACTCCATGCATTGTTTAGGAATACATTAACACGGCTTTATAATTTAAAATGAGCTGTATGTATCAACAGCTGGTGTTGTTACATATTCAAATATACAACTATATACATTTGGATGTATAAATATATATTCCTACCGAATCTATTTGTAATGTTTCATGTGAATCTTTACTAGCTCATTTGGCCCAAAACACACCCGTCATTCAAATTATCCCTCATTCAAAGTTTAAAATCGTATTTACATTTTTTGTTTATCACCACAGGATTTACTTTTTAAAATCCTGACACCATCCGCTGGGATTTGACTATCCTCCGTGGACACGAGTCATGAAAACAATAAGCTCATTAGAGACTGGTAGCACATACACACTGAACATTTATTTAAATCAATTTGTGCCACATTTTTAATGTTTTAACCTGAAAACATGTCAAAGTCGTACTCCCAAAAGCAATAAAAAATAATTAGGATTGGTTTAAAATAAACCTGGAACCACCGTTAACTTCCCTAGCTTCCATAAAACGTACCAATACAAATCCTATTTTGCCCTGGTAGATTAAAATGCAGAAAAAATTGAAGATAATAAATTTTAACTGTAAACACAATCATAAGATTAGCAATTAAATATGTCCCATACATTGACCACATTCGCAAACCGGAAACTCACAAACACCAGTGTTTAACTTAAATTGCAAGACCGCAAAAAACGCAACACGGCAATCAACGCCGCCGCCACCACCGCCCGTTGTGCCTACTCATTCCAGAAGACCCTGTTGAGGACCTTGTTGACGTTCCTGATCAGAGTGGCATTGTATCTCCACAGCGTGAGGTCCACGACCAGCGAGTCGAGCGGCAGGTCGGGCTGCTCGGGCGATCGGTAGTGGTGCATGATCGCCGTGTCTCCGGGCACCGTCTCCGAGATGCCCAGCGCGTTGAGCGTACTGTGCACCGACGTCTGGAGCACCGCGCGCGGGTTCAGGATCATCTTGGTCGGGTTGAAGACCTCCGGCTGGTTCGGCTCCCGTCTGATGTGGCGCATGATGTTGACGCCCGGGATGGCGTTCCACGCCTGGAACTTCGACCCAAACTCTTCCGATACCGTGTAGGGAAACACGTGGTTTTCGAACATGTAAATGTCGGCGCCGTACTTGTCGTTCAAGTACTGTATGAGGTCCTTCCAGTTTGTGTGCTTCAAAGGGATGATCACTTCGTCGATGTCCGTGAGGACCAGGTAGCGCGTGCTGTACATGTGCCGATACACACAGTCATTGAGCGCCGCTATCTGGCCGTAGTAGTGCAGCTCGCCCGGGTGCTCGGGGTAGTGCCACCCTTTGGACACCTGCACGTAGTCCGTGATGGGCCACTGAACGACCTCGACGAGGCCGGTCTTGATGTAGTAGAGGAGCACTTTGTTCAGCTCAGAGCTGCAACTTGTGTTGTACACCGTCACGCGGCCCGCACCCAAGATGCGGTACATTTCGATCGCCTGCACGAACTGCAGGACGTTGCTGTAGTTGCCGAAGAGCGTGGAGATGCAGACGCTGAATTCCTGCGTGAAGGTGGGGGGCATGTAGAGCCGATTTCGCACGGGCATGAAGACCCACTCGGCCTCTTCCTCGTCCGGTATCGTGCGCATGCGCTGGACGGACACGTGTCCCGGCTCGCAGTCCAGCGGCTCCATGCACAGGAAATCGGCCGTGCCGTACGGGAAGTCAAAGTGATCCGAGTGGATGTAGGTGCTGGCGGTGACCGTCAGGATCTCCGAGTGTCCCCGGCAGCAGAAGTGGCAGGAGAGCATGTCCGGCTCGTACCGGTTGGCGATGCCGATGATGCGTGTGCTCTGACCGGCCTCGCGCTGGTCGTGGTACGCCGAGACCAGGAATATCTTGGTGTCGCGCACGCGCATGATCGACGTGTTCTGCAGCGCTCCCCGTTGGCCGCACAGCGTCACGTGGTTGATCTTATCGAAAGCAGACCCCGACTTTTGCCTGAAGACGGACGAGTTGCCGAGCACGTCGAGGACGCGAACGAGGGAGCCAGTCCAGCTGTACTTGTACTCGACGCTCAGCAGCAAGAAGACGCTGAGCAGCAGCGAGAGGAACAGGACCGGGAGGCGTAGCTTCATCATCCTCGAGGCGTGCAAGGAGACAAGACGTCTGGATCAAATCTCTAGCCCGCCGTCTCAGGACGAAAAGTCTGATATCGCTGGCCTGTAATTACATTTACATAAAAAAAACACACACAGAGCTTCGCATCAAAAATGCACAACACTTTACACAATTCCATTTAAGGCAACCTCGCTGAAAGAAAAAAAAACTCTCCAAATCAAAAGACTGTATTGGCCTCAGGGCGGATATTTACAGGTACAACTCTCTGCAAGTGAATGTAATATTCGACTTCGCAATGCGATGGCATTCATGGGGCCATGATGCAGCAAGGCATGGTCTGTGCTGCTGGCACCTGGCACCTGAACCACCTGAACTACCTGAACCAAATAAAGTAATGATATTCATCATTACTTTATTTCAATATTAACTGTGTATGAAAATGACGCGCATTTTAAGACCTTATCCATTCGGAATGTGCCTCCGTTTCATTGTGTATTAGGACTCCGTACATAATAATAATAATACATTATGCACGTATTTGCTTGTCTACTTATATTTGTCGTCCGTGTTACGAGATAGTTTTAACACATGTAATTTATCACCATCAATAGCCATGGCCTATCCAACTGCTGGACGAAGGCATCCAGGTGCCCGTCACCATTCCTCACAGTCCTGCGAATGCCACGATCCATCTCACTCGTCCGTGGGAACTGTTCCCATCACTCCATCTGAACGGAGGTCAACTCTCGGTCAAGTTTTTCTTTCCTTTGGCTGCCATATCATCTCCCGTCTCATCCATCGGCCACCATCCCCTCTCTAGCAATGTGCCATTCCCCAAGCCCAGCAATGTTTGTTTTTTTAAGGGTCAAAATGGCGTCTCAAATTTGCAATGGGTCCCCCGGTTCAAGCGTCTGCCGTCCCGTTATGTAATTGCAAGCTCGCATCCGTCCGTGCACACATTTCAGCCCGTCTTACCATTTGCTTTGTTGTCAGTGTCCGTGTTCCGGATCCCGGTGTGACACGGCTGGCCATAAGTGACGATTCAAAACTAAAACCGGGCACTTTGTGGCATCTTCTTGGTTCTTTTCGGTAAAGTCACGTAGAATGGAAATAATAAAATAATAAAAATAAAACATAGTAAAATAATTCTCACGACGTTTCGGCCACAACGCAAGCAGCCGTCCTCAGGTGGAGAACAGGTCTGTCGAGAGTCTGACTCTCTACTCTGACTCTCTACTCGACAGACCTGCTCTCCACCTGAGGACGGCTGCTTGCGTTGTGGCCGAAACGTCGTGAGAATTATTTTGTTATGTTTTATTTTTATTATTTTATTATTTCCCTTCTACGTGACTTTACCGAAAGAACCAAGAAGATGAATCCCTGCAGTCACGAAAGCTTTAAATCGAAACTTTGTGGCATGCTAACCGCTGTTCATTCTCAAATTCATTTTCCAAAAGCCCTGCCGTTTGGTCGGCTCTATTTTGTGATCTTGGTCTCTATTCATTGTCAGTAACTGCCGTAGGTCAATATAGGAAACATCGTAATAAAATTGCGAACGAAATAATGGCATGTGGAAAACAACAGTTACAACAACAAACATATGAGCTATAAGTTGTTTTTTACTCGCAAAGATTTCCTCTACCAGGCAGGAACTTTTGAGTGTTCAACAACCCACAGGTATTAATAACGTAGTGTTTTACTTCACAAAATACGAGATAGTAAACCCAAATCAACATCTGCAATACTCTGGCCGGCACTGTGCATTGCGGAGCCAAGAAAACATATGGATTGTATTTTATCCCCCCCCCTCCATCCAAAAGTTGTTCAAAATGACTTTGTGAGATCCTTGAAAATAAAACTGGGCAGCGTGTGGCTCCTCGTGAAAAGAAAACAGCGCTCCCGTCCACATTGCCGCTGCATACGAGTGATTTTGTGATTTTTTTTTTCTTTTCTGTGTGGCCAATTTTACAGTCGCTTGCCAGACAAGTCTGCCAGTCGGGCTCAATTGGATTTGAAATAATCCATTCAATGTTATTGTTACACAGTCCTTTCAGTGGGGCACTCACCATTCCACATTTTGAACACACTGCGAGGAATCGCGTGTACGAATTAGCAGCCATTGACGGCGGGTCCGGTGCGCCTTTCTCGCCGCCCAAAGGTTGCGACAAAATGCATCGAGAGTGCCTGCAGTTTCACTCGAGTCGTCGGTGCGGCAGGATGGCTCGGTCGGAAAAAGCTCGTGTGCCTCTCGGCAAAACACATCATGGGTGCGATGCCCAACTCGGGGCGCCTTTCCGTGCCCAATTTGTACGTTCTACTCCAATTCCGCGTGGGTTCTTATGGGTTTTCTCCCCTTTTAGTTTGTTGTCCTACGCAGCTCCGATTAGCACGGTTGGCTACGTACGGTGCGAAATAAGTTCAACTTAGATACATAAAAAAAAACACATCACACAATGTAACAGGTATTGGCCAAACATCCCAATGATGAAAATGTGCCTGAAAATTACTCATTCGGGATTACACGCAGCAACATCGCCCCCCCTACTGGGGAACATTTGCCATGACCCTCCTGAAAAGGAGGTTTGAGACTCAGTGATGCTCTCTTGGGTAAACAAGCGTAGTTTCAGTCATAATGAAACACATGAGCAAATGACCGCCGCATCTCTAGCGAAGCTCTTTCATCTTAATTATAGATTTGAAACTTTCGTGACTGCAATGATTCATACTCTTAGTTTTTTCGGTAAAGTCACGTAGGTAAAAAATGAAATTAAAATTAATAAAAATAAAATAATAAAAATCACGACGTTTCGGAGGCAACACAAGTCTCCGTCATCAGGTGGGACCGTCACAGCCAGATTTGCTGTATCAAGTGAGGCCTCCCCTGATGACGGAGACTTGTGTTGCCTCCGAAACGTCATGATTTTTATTACTTTATTTCTATAAATTTTAATTTCATTTTTTACCTACGTGACTTTACCGAACAATCTAAGAGTATACTCTTTCATCTTGCAAAGTTTTTCATGACGTAAGGTTCAAAAGGACAAATAGGACACCTTTAGCGTTCAGAGCACCAAGTGATGACATAAAGGACAAATATCAAATTCGTACGGTTAAACCAATTGTCTACAGCCATTTGTCGATCCACTGCTAAATGAAGGTTGCTCCCTGCACTCTGCTGATCATGGGCATTGTTTGACCGTACTTCACCACGCTGGTCCGATGCTTCAGATATCACTCGCCATCGATCCCCGCCAATTGAACTCAGGAGGTTAGGTTCAGAATTCAGTGCCCTATCCACTGTACCACTGCTCCACCAACCTGCCTATGAACCCCATGATATAGTGTGTGTGCGGGCGTATATGGGTGGGGACCGATAGTGTAGCAGTTAGCGTGCTGCGCTATGAACCCGGCGGCCCGAGTTCGAATCCCGCTCACCGCCAACACCAGTGACGATTACCTGAACCGGTTCTGGACCTCCCCTGAGTCGACTCAACCTCAAATAAGTACCTGGTGCAGTTTGTAAACATCGCAAATAGGGAGACAAAGGCGGCCGGGCGTGGTGCTGGCCACCCACCCCCTCGTGTGCCGTGCCGGCCTTCATAGGTGCTCGCTAACAGCACTTGCCCCAACAGCCTGCCAAGGCTATAGGGGGATCTTTGTCTAACAGGTCATATAGGCTCAGAGTCGGCGACTTGTCTGCGATCGACTTATTGAGGTGCAATGACATTCAAAACATGTATGCGACAATGAGCCTCTACTCGTAGGTAATGTTTTTCGTCACGGAGCCGTGCGTGTGGATTTTTTTTCATGAACCTCGGCAAGGCATTAAACCTGCGGCATTACAAAGCCTCCTGGTGTGAAGAAACAAAACCACGGCAATGGTAAAGACGTTTTTTTTCTTTTTTTTACATATCCCTGTTAATGTGCCAAGCTGAGAGAAAATAACATTCGTTAGCCAAACAAAATGCCAAAGTTAACTTTTTATTTCTCTCGGCTACCGGGGAACAGAGAGTAGCAATTAAGTCCGGGTCAATGGGCTGGAAGACATTGTAAATCGGCTCGTTGCCACATTCATGTTTACGTTTCCAACGGTACACGCGTTATTACAAGCGCGTGAATTAGCGCGTAAACAATAAAAGCAAGTTCCACGAAAGGAGCCGAATGAAAAACGACGCCGTTAGGGCGCAGGCTTCTGCGCGGGCCAGGTGAAGGCAAGCGAGCCGTGAATTCAAACGTCGCGGATCATCGGAGTCAATCGACGGCGGCCAGCGTGCCGCGCGCCACGCAATCCTCAACCTACGGCTCTCGCTTTCACCCCACAGGGAAATAAAGCGTCGTGCCAAACGGCGCGTCGTGCGGAGATGTGGCGTGGTGGCGGGGGCGCTTGTGCATTACCCTTTCAACCTGGTGACACGAGTTCGATTCCCCCGCCACAGCTAATATTATAAGCGGTGAGTGGGGCGATGTATCTGAATGGCAAGTTTGACACCAACAAACACCGACGCGCACGTGCGGTGAATTGTCATCAAACAACTTCCTTCATCCAGCAATGGGTTCACAAAGGGCTGTACGTAATTATTGTTGTGCCATCGTGTGTGCCACTTTGCATCACCACTGGAAACGCATGTCTTTAAAACCTTCATGTATTATTACTGCGATTATGTTTAAGCTGGATCCAAAGAGTGACCAACGTAGAAGTGAGAAAAAGGTCGCACGTTGAAGAAGACGCGACCTGATGGTGATGATGATGATGATGCAGGTGGTGATGAGAAGAAAAATGGCACTAATTGGACACATATCGAGGATGGACAACAAACGGAAAATTAAAAGTTTGTTATTGTTCGAAAACATTTTAAGTAAGCGGAAAGAGAGGAAGACCTAACAGAGAATGGGGCTTGATGACGACATAAGAGATGTGTGCCAGAAAGCTGTGGCACACATCTTCTTGGTTCTTTCGGTAAAGTCACGTAGAAGGAAAATAATAAAATAATAAAAATAAAACATTATAAAATAATTCTCACGACGTTTCGGCCACAACGCAAGCAGCCGTCTTCAGGTGTAGAACAGGTCTGCTTGCGTTGTGGCCGAAACGTCGTGAGAATTATTTTATTATGTTTTATTTTTACACACACTTGATCATATTGGCACAAGACAGAGGAAAGTGGAAACAAATGACGAAATTTTCAGTCGACACTTGCGAGCTATCTGCCTGTGGATCGCGATGATTATCATGATGTTTCTTTACCCAGGAAAGCGTCGCTCGTGACTCATTTTCAGGAGGGTCCTGCCAGGCGTTTGGCAGTCCCTGGCAATGAACGCCACGCGTAATCCCACTTGAGTAACGAGCAGCGCAACGTTTTGGGCTCGTGTGTGTGCGGTTTACTGGTTGAGCTAGACCCAGTGCACATTAACCATGTTACAAGAAGCTCACCTGTAATGGCGGTTACCTACATATGCGTTGTTTATTCGTCTGTACTTGAGATGGGAGCCTTTGTACATGGTTTTTCAGATCAAAATTTTCAGGCTGTAAAAACAAAAAAAACAAGCTTTTAATTCATGGTCATTTAAGAAGCGGCACAACAGTCGCGATTATAACGTCATTTCAATTGTACTGTTAAACAAACAAAACCACACGTGACTGCCGGATATACCAACACAAAGTTGTACACAAAATGAGATTACAAATCACGAACCATTTTTCAATTAAATACTTTTTTCTCTCCAAGCAACACAAGCGGGCAGAAAAATAAAACCATCCAATTTCAATTTGCTATTTGCAATTTAGCATTCATTATTCAGTCCGATTTAGCCCACAATGTTGAGCCACCCCTCTCCGCATGTCCATTCCGTGCATATCCTTCACCTGCCACAACATCGTTTTTTTTGCCATTCGCAGGCTGGAGTGATAATCATGTATGTGCGCATCCCACACTTCAATTGTGCTAATATACGATGAGCCACCGTTGGGGCCTCGCCCATTGTCTCTGTGCCGATTGTGAGGCGCATGCACGGGCGGCTTTGCAGCACAAAGCCCAGCTGATGGATGCCGACAGCTGTGCTATTTTCCTATCCAAATTACAATCATGAGCCTGCCCGGAGTAATGGCAAATAAACGACTTTGCGCTTTAGCATTTTGCATCATTAAAAATAACGCAACGACAGCACACTGGCGTGCCAAGACAGTCGAATAGTTTGCGGGGAAATGTGGATACGCATCACAATTTTCCTGGCTTATGAAGCGAGCGGCACAGAGGCAATGAATAACTTATGTTTAGCAAAGCGTGCGCGAAACTAAGCTATATGCAGGCGAGTAAGACCTGAAATATGACGAGGAATAATGCATATTGAAACAAGCCCCAGACATTTTCCGTTATTGTCCATTGACCTTGAAAATACGATGCTGGGCACAGACAGGCGCAAGCTCGAATTAATTGTGCATCGATGCAGCCGGTATTGGGAGCGATGCACGTATTTATTTTATGATCAGCCTACACGGCTAGCATTTATAAACGTCTGGTTCTTTTGCATGCCTTGCATGACACAAAAAACTTACCCGGAGACTTAAAAAAAGAATGCATGCATACGTGAGCATTCGGGTAGAATGATCCCACCCTTCCTCCAGCCCTCACCCCCTTCTTTCAATGACTCGTAGCTGCAGAGGCCATGTGAATAAATCATAGACAACTAAATTAAGAGAGCTTTTCAGAGGGCCTGAATCAATAAGTTATAGAAAGTGGACCCCCCCCACCTTCCCCCAGATGTGGGGTCAAAAAGTTGATCCAACAGGTTTACAACATGATAATTGGTTTTTTACCCTTCTATCTGGCAACAAAACTGACACCTTTTTTACAAGGAGTCATGTTTGCATAGACCACAATACCTGCAGTCATAATGCAAACAAAAAACATAACTCTGATGATGTATGCACTGTCCTTTGGCGTCATCTGGTCCAACCCATGTGAGACTAGGCTCTAAGGAAAGCTGTCTCGGGTGTGGACCAATCAACTTCAAGGACAGTGCATACATCATCAGAGTTATGTTTTTTGTTTGCATTATGACTGCAGGTATTGTGGTCTATGCAAACATGACTCCTTGTAAAAAAGGTGTCAGTTTTGTTGCCAGATAGAAGGGTAAAAAACCAATTATCATATTTTTTACTGGCAAATGAGGTTCCAATGGTGAAGGTTTACAACAATTGTCGACCTTCCCCCCCTCCCCCAAACATTGTTTACTCCTCCCCACCCCACCAAATATAAAAAACATTTCTTTTGTAGGCTTATAATCATAAAAAGTAACACACTGACAGCACACTGGAAGGCCAGGACAGTCAAATAGTTTACACGTCATACATACATACAATACGGTCAGTAGTATCTGTATACATTGGGGGGGGGGGGGGTGAAAAGGGGGCATCAGTGGAGGCGACGGGCAAGGCACGAAGGGCCGTGAAGCCCTCTGCAGGTGCCACCGCCCGCCGGAATTCTCGTGAAATAAAACACCAAAATCTTAAATTTCAATTTAAAGCTTTCGTGACTGCAGGGATTCATCTTCTTGGTTCTTTCGGTAAAGTCACGTAGAAGGGAAATAATAAATAATAAAAATAAAACATAATAAAATAATTCTCACGACGTTTCGGCCACAACGCAAGCAGCCGTCCTCAGGTGAAGCAACAGGTCTGTTGGGAAGACGCTGTCTTCCCAACGTCGTAAGAATTATTTTATTATGTTTTATTTTTATTATTTTATTATTTCCCTTCTACGTGACTTTACCGAAAGAACCAAGAAAACCAAAATCTTACTCGTGTGAAGCATGTATTCGTGAGTTTAAAATCGATGTTAATTCACGAATCGATGTGTTGTTCCACCCCAAATAGTTGACTTAATTACCCAGAAGAGCCGCGCTGAGTTACAGAACTTTTTCCCAGGAGGGTCCTGCTGCATTGTGGGTGTTATTTCTTTGAAGATATCTTGAGCCAATTAACGTCGAGTGTTTCTTCTACACGTGGCAGGAAACCGGAGCACGTGCAGAAAACCTCTCGAGGTGAAAACAGATGGCGCTAAGTCCACTTGCTCTACCGCCTTCTCCTGGCGAGCAAGGGCACGGCACCACTTCGCTGCGGGAAGGGAGTTCGCACGTCACTAGCGCGGTGATTCACCACGCAAGGTTTGGTGGATTACCGCACGAGTGTGGTGCCCATACCCTCGCTGTCTCCACAGTGCTGCATTACAGGCAGCCACGTGCAGCAGAGCCACCGTTGCCTGGCGTTCGCTACGTACGCGGCCGATAATCTAGAAACGGTGGCTGATTTTGTATCCTTCACAAATGTAGCGTGGCATTTACTTAATTATGAGCTTGTTCACCTTTCTCCAAGAAAAAAAAAACTGCACTGCATCATCCGTGTGACGCGCTCGGATGAAAGCCAGCATGAGAGCACTGAGCAATGCTTACATTTGTGAATGCTGACAGCTTTAAAGCCTCGATGTATATGTTTTACTGGCAAATACTGTAAGGGGAAATTAAGAACAAACTTGCAATGCTCTCACAGCAGGACTTGGCACTGCAAAATAACAATGCATTTGTCTTCCCGCCGTTATAGATTGTACGCAGGCCTCTCAATATCAATAAAGGTCCACCCAGAATAAATGTTACCTTAAAAATAAAACATAATTTGCAGCCCTTTGCCAATCCATTACTGTATGACAGCCTCTCCACACAGCGTCGGTTATGGAGGTCATTTGACCATACTTCACCACACTGGTCAGTGCAGGTTGGTGAAAGGGAGTGTTCTAAGACTGGTTCAGATACCACTGCGAATCGTGTTAGCTATGGCGGGGACTCAAACTAAGGTCGCTAATTTCAAAGTGCAGTGTGCAAATCAAGTCATCGATCTTATATACATGTTTGTAAATGTACCCATATATATACCGTATATAAAAATCCAGATGACCGCCAGTTTGAATACTGCAAAGTGTATTAAATGCACAAACAAACAAAACGTGTACCGCATCTAATTTCATTATGACCAGAATGCTTGTGGTTACAAGTTGTTAGCCATTGCGTTCGCTCTGTTGCTTTCGTTTGCTTGTGTCGGGGTCGTTAAATATCCCTGACACGATTGTTTTTTCTCCCGCCCTGCTGATCAGGTAGTATCTTAATTAAGCAGACCTTTGCGGCACGCATGTTTGCATGTTCTACTCAATGTATATTGACTCTATAGCTGCCACCATATGCTCAGTGAGGGTCAGCGTGGGCTCAGAAGGTCACGTGATTAATCACCAGTGATGGCTTTTCCTTACAGCTGTTACCCACCCTTCCCTCCCTGTAGCATGAAGCACGCTACAAAAATGTTTTATTTCATACCTCGTGTTTCAGGTCTGGGCTCTTGCTACCACCTAATGATGCTGGATGAAATCTCCAGTAAAAAGAGTCGAGAAATGTTTAGTCAAATTTTGCTCGCTTTTTCAACATTCTGTACCGGGTCGCTGAAAAATACAAAATAAATCAATCGCCACTTGTGTCTGGGTGACAACTTGAATTGTTTGGCTGAGTCGAGTGGTTGAGGGTGCATCGCCGAAGTGCATTATACCCTACGCGATCCAACCACCAAAAAAAAACCCTAACTATCAATCATGCTAAGGGGATATGGGCTGCATACTCGCTCCACGTTCAGCAACAAGTCTGCGCTTGAATGCCAATGGTGGGAAAAACATTTAAGAAAACCTAACGTCATGCTGTGCAGGAAAGATTCGCTGTTGGCAACGCTATAAGATGGATCTGTGGTCGGCAGTTCCCGTTGCTGGCAGTGGGTTCGAAGTTCAAACTGCGCGGCACGTTATTGATCACCACGGGGAAATAAAAATGTTGCCGTTTCTACTCCCGTGGCAAACGATACAAAAACTAACCACACGTGAACGCTGGTACCACTTTGTTAAGAAACATTAAAAATGTGCAAAGAAATTACCGACGAATCACGTTTTCTTTTAACCTATTGCTTGGCACAGACAAATATCGAAAATACCACTGCCGCAACTCAAAGGCAATTAGTCCTGCTCTTTCTTGTAGCATGGTGGGATTTTAGATGACAATAATTCAAGCGAATTGTGTTTGTGAAAATGGAGCACACTCTGTGAGATGGAAGTGGGTGTGTGGTTAAATGTACACATTTCAAATCATACCACCAGCTTGAAACATAATGAGGTTTGTCAGAAAACCCCCATGCGATTTCTTGCCGGAGTAACATGTGTCTACCAGCCTGTACTGACAAATAGATTCTTACTTAATTGCTCTATAATTGCCCAAGACGGTGTAAAATTTAATTTACAGCACTGGAGTTCTGCATTGTAATTTCATTACCTTCGGATGCTGTAAACACACTCAGCTTCAATGCAGAGGTTTCACATCACAATACAATTTCACATTTGGCTTTGGGTTTTTTAAATGACACAATTCCAACCCATTAAAATTATTATCTAACTTTAAAACAACAATACTGTACCGTCTAATTTAACCATATTTTAACCTAACGTAATTTTATTTAGTAATGCATTCAAATACATAAGGCTGCATAAATACGCAAGCAAGCATCCATGCTGTCGTAAATGTTTCCATAATCTCATTACAGTTGTTTCCCAATGTAGCAACAACAATTTCAACGTATTTTGAAGCACCCTTTGAAATGCCTTTTCACTTTGTTAAGGGCCATTATCGTGTTCCTCTTTCTGCTGCTGTGCAGCTGTGCGTGCTTAATAGGCCAAGCCACGTGGTACCACGGTCACACCGATGACCTCGTATCGATGAGCATACTATCACGACGGGGTGGATATACATCGGTGATACATCATCAAGTCGTATGCTTACAATACATGTATTAAGTTGTGCGGGTGTGGGAAATTTCAGTTAATTTGCGTTGTATAAAATTGGTTACTGTGACCCTTATGCAGCCACTGGAGGCCACTATATCAACCACATGGCAAAAATCAAGGATTGATGCGCGATTTGAATTGCGACCACAAAACGTGGCCAATCGATTGCTCATTAAATACTTACTAAGCTGTCCTCTTATTGGTCAACGTACTCACCACAGCATCCGCAAGGCCAGAGGTTTCATGCACACAATTTAAAATCGATGTATTCGTGGCATTACCAGAGCATCGTCTCGGCTCTAAAGTGGACACTGTAGAACCTGCGATATTTGCGCCAATAAAACTTCTCTTTGTGCCTGTAAAAACCCAAAACACCAACTTTGAAAATCGCTGCACTTATGTATGGTTTGTCGCATCGTGCAGTGCGATTAGAATATATATGCATCTAAAATGAGAATAGGGTTTTCCCTTTTTTCTGGCAACAAAACAGGTGTAAAGATGTTAAAACACCAAACTGAAACATTTTGCAAGGAATCATGTCTGCATTAACCACAATGCAGAAATGATTCCTTGTAAAAGGTTTCCGTTTGGTGTTTTAACATATTTACACCTGTTTTGTTGACAGAATAAAGGGGAAAACCTATTCTCATATTTTGGTACTGGCAAAGGAGGTCCCATTATGCATCTAAAATGTTCCCACCATTTACGGCAAACGGAAGTAACACGTCAACGGGACCCTGTTGTTAGTATCAAGATGAAGATGGCAATAATAGAGGTCTTAAGACGTTGCAGACTTGACGCCTTGTAATAGGTGTCTATTTGGTGTTTGAACATCTAACACCGGAAGTCATAAGACTCATCATAACGCGTTCAAGTGTAGATTTCCAGCCCAACCCCCAAAACATGTGCTGGAGGGTTTCATTTCACGCATGCAATTTGTCTGGATATTCTGGCCTTGAATTTGATTGTCAACCACCCTTTGAGTTCAGTTGCCAGAATATTCCATGCTGCTGCTGCCTGTCAACCCACGTGGTTTAGAACAAACCGTAACTTTTGGTTAGGGGGTTTGCCTGAACATACAGGGACACTCCCAACAAATGAACACTTAAGCAAGATAATGATCAATTTGCTGCTTTGTACCGTAATTTATTAAAACGTGTTCATGGAATTGCTGTAATACAGAGACTGCCAAGTTAATATTAACACTAAATATGTAACGTGCTCAAAACAATTAGAGCATGCTACACGTTAGTTTAAGGTTCATAACATAGAGAATATATGTAGTTATTTACAAAACATTTTATGATACAACGTAACAATACGCAGTACAAATTAACATAATCATGATCAAATATACAGAATACTGTAATGGCATAGTTTATTATTTTCACCGACCGGCATTTGCTTCACTGCTGCAGCAGTTGCGTGCACCAACACCACTCTCGTCAATCCTCATCTCTTTGTAAAACTGAACGTGTCGCACATTCACCCGTGTGATTTTATGTCTGCTGCGCACACACACGCACACACAATAACACTGGGCATAAGCCTGCTGTGGGGGTATGCAGTGTCAATAAAATCACTGCCATCCACGAAATGTGAACAGATGATGCTTTCGACGCTTGTTAAGGGTTCCCCCTCTGCCTTTGGCGGAAATAGGCACCCTAATACATTATGCATATCCAATCAACTTGGCATACGCATCAACAACACCGCAATGTGCTCTGTGAGATTAAGTGTGGGGCCTAAGAAGCATCTGTAGAATATTTCTGTATGAATGTAGGCAAACAAACGTACATTCACCTTTCCTTACATTGGAATCAAATGCGCACAGCCACAATGGCTGCGATGATTCACGGCATGCACTCGCCAGTCACTCGGCGAAACGTGGAGAATTGCGAGCCACTGCGACGGCACACCCATTAGAACCCCTCTCCTCACCCCACCTGGCAATGGAAATGGCCTGTGCTGGCCAGCTGGCAATGTGAACCACTGCGATAAGACGAGAAAGCACTCCATTTCATCGACTCCGCACAAACGTGAGCACGCTGAACGAAACCCCCCAAAAAGAGAAGACACCCCACGCTTTCGCTTTCATCGCGAATGGGCAGAGTAATTAGAGAACGGGCCGATCAAACGCTTCGTAGAGGTGAGCCACGATTTGGCATACCCGAACACAGCGGCGTTCCATGCCACAAGACGGTCTGCACTCAAGCCCAGACTTTTTGTGTTACCACCAGTTTCTCGCTGCTATGTGCAGGTGCATCGATCGTCAATCCATAACAATCACCGATTTCCACGTAAGAATAGCGCATGCTGTTTGGCAGCACATTAAAAAGCATGCAGGGAGGAACACGCTCCAGCGTACACTCTCACACATGCCAGAGCACAACAGCTAACAGCCCACACTGCTGCACCACCTCCGGATGGAATGCAGCCACGCAGGCACATAAGCTTACGCTTTGAAGATTCACCCCAAGGTAATGCTGCCCTCGTCTCTAACTCGACACAAATCTGTAAGTAATTTCAAAAGTGCAAAACCTAAGGTGGGGGAGGGGGGGTGCATGGTAGGCAAGGTTGTACCTGTGCAGGCATAAAATACTTTTAAAACACTACAGTTATTAATTCTGCCTTTACCCGATATTATTAAAATAACAACTAGGTCGTTGGGGCAATTTCTCCAGCTGCAAATCGCAAGCATTCTCCTTTGCCTCTCTCTGCTCCGAAGGAAATTTGTTAAACAATGCCGAGTAAAAAACTTTCTCATGTCAATAAAAAATTTATCATTTGCCCAATTTGCTCAAATGTGTCAGTTTTCTTAGGGCCTCACAGTATCAAGTAATATCTCCAATGTTACCATCAGCCAATCTCTCCTGCACTCTCTTCTCTCTGAAGAGGGCCATTGCCTGAAATGCCAGCCAGCCATATTCTCCTGTTATGGGACAATGCCAATGATGAATGTGGTGGGTTTTTAATGCACGCCTCTGCTCCACTGCCTATGCGGTGGGCCCCTTAAATGTTGGTTATGTTTAACCACGTCAGTTTATTATTATTTTTATATCTAAAACATTATTTGGTAAAGCTGCATTAGCAGTAGTGCACAAGCACAATACAAAAAAACCATCATTTGTCAATAACTTACATAATAAAATCATTGATATGCTATGAAGGACTATTGCCTAAAGTATATTTTTACTTTAAAGGCCGCACAGCGTTATTGACAAACGTGTTGAAATTTTTGTATGAGGGCAGTTTGAAAAATAACGGTAATAAAATAATTTGCCTCTTAGACATTGCTATGATGAGATAAATGTGTGGCCAGAACTAAGCATCTACGGAATTTTTGCAGAATAAACTATCAGCAGCACATGCATTACATCTTCATCTGGGAGAAGAATGCCTTACTTCAGCTATCAAAAGTTCGTAACAATGAACTGTATCTTTTTCGACCGAAGTCTTTGAAACCCGAGGGAATTTAATCGTGTGCAGGGGGCATGCAGGGGCAGCTGTGCAGATGGTGAATTTGATCCGTTATCACCCCACCCTTGTGTCGCAAAGATATCGTGCTGGTTTCATTCCACCCGTGCGCACACTTGTACGCGTGCTAGTGTGAGCATGCGATGAGCATGCGATGAGCGAAGGCAGCAAAAATTGCTGCGTGTAACACCGCAGCATTTGTGCCAGATTTCCTACGACTGTAATTCGCGTGAGGGTGGCCCTCGATATTGGCTTGAGCAGCCACTCGCATCGATTTCATTATGAATATTTTTCTATTTCCAATGCGCAGCGAATGAACTTGTCCGCAATGCGGCTACCGACTGAAAAAACTGCATTTCGTACACTACTTAATCAGACTCCTTGGCGACGGTTTGAGCTGAAGGATTAGATTTTACAGTGACACGCTGTGACTTTGTTTCAATCACATCCTGGCAACTAATACCATCATCGGGGCGGGATAAAAGACAAGCCACAGTCGTGCGATTGTGGCTATGCAACCAAAACCGTGGACCACATAGTAAACCACTGTAGTCTGACCCTTCTTCGACAGAGGAGGCGCTCATAATCAACGTTTTTGGGTTAGATCGCGTTATTTATAAATGTGTCGTAACCCTTCACCACCCGACACGGCCAATCAGTAAAAAAGTGTCACGTTGACAAAAGACAAATAGTTCACTACTTTAGCCCACCGGTGTGTTGAAGCGTGAAACCACAACATTTACAATTTGAGTACGACGTTTCGCTGGTAATTGCATCCAGCATCATCGGGCAATGAACTATTTGTCTTTTGTCAACGTGACACTTTTTTACTGATTGGCCGTGTCGGGTGGTGGAGGGTTATGACACATTTATAAATAACGCGATCTAAACCCAAAAACGTTGATTATGAATAATATTGGTCGCGAAAGCCTACGTGTTAGAGGAGGCGCTGCAAAGAATCCAGCAACTCTCTCGTGAAGCCCCCTCCTCGTGGCCAGGCAGAGCTCAACACCGGAGTGTCACTCCTGAACACCCTGCTGCCAGACGCAAGCACAATAAAAAAAGAATCCCATCCTCAACTTGTGGCCACCTGCAGAGCTGTTCAAAGATGCATATAAATGCCTGCTGGACTTTACTGCGCAGCAATATATATACAAAGATACAAAGATCCCCCGTATAGCCTTAACAGACTGTAGGGGCAAGTGCTGTTAGCAGGCACCTATGAAGGCCGGAACGGTACACGAGGGGGTGGGTGGCCAGCACCACGCCCGACCGCCTTTGTCTCCCCAGTGGCGATGTTTACACACTGCACCAGGTACTCATTTAAGGCTGAGTCGACCTAGGGGAGGCCCAGGACCGGTTCAGATAATCGTCACTGGTGTTAGCCGTGAGCGGGAATCGAACCCGGGTCGCCAGGTTCATAGCGCAGCGCGCTAACCGCTAAACTACCGCTCCCCAATATATACAACACACACACATGCGCAAGCCAATTAGCATGCTGGCGTGTGCATGGCGAGTTGCGCGTTTTATACGAAACCGCCGGGAATCGTGCGCTGTACGGTTGGGCACGGGCGACGACGCGCAACAGGGCCAAGTTCTGCACGAGAGCGCGCGCGACAGGCTCATGCTGGAGCCCCGGTTGGGGGGGGGGTTACATCAGCTGCGTCGGAATACACGAGAGAGAGAGAGAGTGCGCCACCGGACCGTGGCGGCGCCACCTCTCCGCATCGTGACACCAAAGCGGCACGCGGCACGCGAGCCGTCGTCCGCGACGCATTCTCAAGCAGCGCCCGTCATGCGGTGGTGGGATGGGGCAAGAGGGTAAAGCGATCGCGCATCTCGACCGCCGGGGTATTGAGCGACGCACCCGCTGAAGCACGGTTCGCTACGTGTGGTGCGAAAGAAGTCCGACGTACTTACGTACGGCGAACGGGAGACATTTCACATTCCTGTTCAGTTTTTTGCCCTTCCCTCCGCACCTCCGCTTAGCATGGTTGGCTACGTATGGCGCGAAAGAAGTTCGACGTACAGTACCTACACAGATGCAGCAGACTCGCATTAAACCTCGACAGAGTTGTTAAATTATGTAACGGCGGTTGCATTTCTTTACGTACAGCTCTTCCATCAATCCATCGCTTGGATGATCTCCAAATGCCGTACCTGCCCAGGTCCGCGTGTGGGGGTTGTCTGACCATGCCGCTGCCGTGCTGGTCAACGCAGGCTGGTGACCGCATGTTCAAATGTCGCTCGCCATGAATGTCAGCTGTGTCCGGGAATCAAACTCAGGTCACCAGGTTCACAGTGCAGTGCGCTAACCGCTGTGGCCACCAGACCCCCCGCAATGTCTTCCATATTAATATCGGTAAGTCTGTGGCAAGTGGCATCAATAACCATGAACCTGCGTGAACTTTTAATATTCTGAATACATTTTGACCTCCCTTCCTAAGATAATGCCTTGCTTGTCAGATTATTGTCTTTCAATGCTACGTATATCCAACGAATCCAGCGACAGCTCAATATCAAGGCAATCGGAGGATGAGACCGCGCCGTTGAAAAATCAGCGCCGTTGAAAAATCAGCGCCATTGAAAAATCAGCGCCGCGAGATCCATCCGCGTCTTTAACGTGTGCGCACTCAGCGCGTGAGTGACAGGAGACAATTCCACACTGCACCTCGCTTTGACGTGGCACGCAGTGACAGACAAACGGCACACGTCCGTCGCTTCGCGATGCTGCTGGTGTGACGCTCAACTCATTCATTGCCCCATTAGCCCTGGCATCACGGGCTTTTGGAAACTCGAACACTTCAAAGGACGCAGCAAGAGAACAAAGTAAAAAGAAAACAACTAATCGGTTAGCCCCTGAGCGTAAATGCACTATTGTATCCCGAAAGGTGAACTTGTAGGGTCTTGTACGAGATAAGCTAATTGTAAAGGACTCCATCAAGGTTACCGCGAAGAATCAATGTAAACACTGCGGCGTGAAAGCGTACACGCAAACACTTTAACAGCAGCGCACATTGCTCCAATACCCAAGCGGCATTGCACGATGTAAAGGCACCAAAGCCCGAGGGTAAATATTGATTTCTTTCCAAGGCTGTCACTTATCGTTCCAAGATGCTGTGTGCTCTAAACACACTTTTCAAAATAGTTTACATATGATATCCTCCGATGCACATTCCTCATTGTAATTCCACACCATAGTTGTTAAGCAAAACTCAAGGCCAAGAGTGAACATTGTTTGAATTTCTATTAATGTGGCTCTGATGTATACAGCAGAGGGAAACGTCTCTCTAACTAAATTCATGAGCTGGGAATGCACAGGGGCATCCTACACACTGGTGATTGCTGAAGTACATTAACCATCGCTCTTGCCGAGGAGATTACAAACGCATGTGGCTTATCTTATTAAGCACAAATGCTTGGTCCATTATAGTTTATCAATGGGAGTAGGTAGGCTTTCACAAGACAATCACCCTACCCATTTAGGAATACTCTAGTTTTTATTGCAGTTGGGCAACAAAAGAGCTGCCAGTTTGTACCAGAGAAATGCAAGCCAGCATTAGCCTATTTAATTGACCGTTCGTCTATATGGCCCTAATTAAATGTTTACAATAAGATTCAGCCCGTGAGCTGCGAATTTGATTACGTGTTGCATAAGGCACTCAGTTCCTTCCTTACAATTGGTCCCGGAACAACATTCCTTACAAAGCAAACTGCGTAACTTTAGCTTGGCTTTGTTGTTGTCTTTTTCATTCACCCAAAACTGAAAGTAAAACAAAGAAATCACAAAACATTCGTGTGAACGTCAAGCTCTGACATAGCTGGTTGGAAAACGTATCAAAAACGTACAAAACGTGCTGTTGTACGCAATAAAGCGAGCTTTTTGTGACAGGAGAGAAAATTAAAAGGCAGGGGAGAGGCAAGGTGCCATGCGTCACGTGCAGAGTTGCTGTAATAAACTCTGATGAACACCACGTGAACACTGATTGTGCTATCGTCCTGAATATCTTCATGCTGTCATCTATTCTGATGAGCACCCGTGAACATTGGTTGCGCTATCGTCCTGAATATCTTCATGCTGTCATCAACTCTGATGAACACACGTGAACACTGATTGCGCTGTCGTCCTGAATATCTTCATGTGGACATTGAAACACCACGGGGCAATTGATGTAAGCAATTGTGCACAGTAGTAGTCATAAAAAAAAAGTTGCCATGATTTATCAAGTGCAGCTTGCCTTCAATCAAGCCCTGGAGTCTGCTTCACAATCAGACACCACTCGTGGCGTTCATGCCCTTCGTCAATTTTAATTTTAATCCAGAAGCCCAAGTCACATCCAGATTTGTAAATAAAAATGTGAAACTCTGTCTCTGGATGAAACGAGTGCCGACCATCCCCACTCAAATCGCGGAGACAACGCCGTGCCCATCAACGTTCAGAATCTGCCGCAATTGCAAAGCTGCAAAGCTGCAAGCTGCAAAGAAACGGCTGGAGTGCTTTTTAACAATGATAATGTGTCACTCTGCCGTGGCAATTACAAAAGGCATAAATGCAAGCTCCCGACAGACAATACCGAGGACAGCGGTTGCAATGACAACCAGAAGTAGTGTTTTCCAGACATTGTTTTGGCAATCAGAAACAGGTCCGTTTTGGGACTCATTACATGATGGATTAAAGGCATCCCTAATTCGCCTAATTGGGCACCACGGTGGTGAGATGTTAGCTGCCTCGCCTGGTATACAGGAGGTCGTGGGTTCGATACAAACCTTGACGCCTGTATCTTTGGAGTTTGCGTGTCTCTCTCCCCGTGGTCACGTGGATTTTTCTCCGGGTCCTCCGGTTTTTCCCTCCACATTTATAAACACGCGTTTAGAGTATTTGGCTGCTGTATAGCTCAGTTGGCCTTACTTTGTAAAATAAAATAAAAAGTTTGTAGTGTTTTACCTGCTTGATAATTTAATCCAGGAAAACAACAATAAAAACAGCCACATTTTGTATTCCGTATATGCTCCGTAACTTCAGCTTTCAATGCAGAACCTCAAGGTGAATCAAGATGACTCAGCGTAAGAAGTGTCATTTGTTTCCTATAAATTGAAAATTCTATCTACGGTTGGATGTTACTACATTTGTATTGATCGAATTTAAATAATGCTATCAATGTTTGATGTACAGCCCTCATTTATGGGACCAACCGGATTCCATTTCATGTAACAACTCATTTTTTAGTTTTTTTTCATTTTTGAGGATTATCCAAGATAGACTATTGTGTTGGCTAAGATGTGTTATTGACCAGGAGTGGGACAAAGGAGTGATGGAACAGTGGTTTACGCATTGCGTTATCAACCTGGCAACGGCATGAGTTCGATTCCCAGACACAGCCAACACCAGTTGGCGTGTGGTATCTTAACCGATCGTGGATCTCCCCCCCCCCCCCCGTCTGTTCACCAACCTGCACTGACCAGCATGCTGAAGCAGTGGTGTAACTAGGGTAGGTGTCACCCAGTGCGGTAACTCATGGTGTCACCAGACCATACAGAATCCTTAGTAATGTGTTTTCTACTAATGTTACTCGTAAATCTTGATTCCTGTATATCACTGAATGTAATGGCAATAGTAGTGACGTAAACAACGAGCAAAATTAAAATGACACCTTTAAATTACAATATTTCCTTTAATTACTACTTCATTCTCAAAAAAGTCATTGATATAGGTTCACAAATACTAATTACCACACTATTTTGGCTAAAACACCAGAAAATTACAAAATCAGCGACAATAAAAACGCCAGCAGCGACGAAAACAACGTCGAGTGCTTGCAGCGCGTGCAGACGAAACCACGTGATTGGACGCGTCACTGTAAATGGGTAATAATGACGGCTCTGACCGGAGCGCATTAGAAGGTTAAAAAAGTAAATTACCATAGAGTTGTGTAGGTATATTGATACAGTACATGTAAGCTGGGCTTACGAAAATGTTTTGTTGTTGTTAAAACCAACTACAGGGATATTTTTGTTATAAAAAATAATACATTTCTGCTGAAACAATGCACAAACATTGTATAGACAGTCGTTTTGGTGTCACCCCCCTCTGATGGTGTCACCCGGAGCGGTCCTTACACCCCCCCCCCCAGTGACGCCACTGTGGTGAAGTATGGTCAAATAACCACCATGACCGACAGAGCGTGGGGAAGCCTTCACCCAGCAGTGAACTGAATAAGGGCTGTACGTTTTTTTTTATAATGGTAGGATGTGAGGCTGGCCCAGTTGTGGTGAGGGTCAAATGACTGCTTAAAATAAGCCACCCTTTTGCCCCGAGTAAAAAAAGAAGTGCTGTGTTGTGGAAGCCTCAACAGCAGAGTGTAATGCACCGGCCCAATGTCATCTCCACACAGCAGAGCCTATTTTTTGATACAGAACTGCGAGGAATTGCTAAACATTGTGGTGACTTTGCCAGAGGGGACAAAACAGACAAACGTCTCAACTACTCCACCTGCATTTGATTTAAAATATATACTCGTGCCTAAAGGCATGGAATAATAATGGCCATTTTTTTTTAAAGATGCAAATGAATGATATATAAATTCCGTTGTTTGAAATATGTAAATAATATTAATGTAATTCAGTTTGAATAAGTTATATTTGGACCAAACACCCACTTGGATGGGATTTGAATAAACATGAATATATGTTTGCGTGAATGTTCCTTCAGCTTCTTGTAAACAAGATGCGAAAAACGGCATTGCCTCCTGCACTTTCCTGCTTGGGTATCGTAAGCCATGGATATCTATCTCATGCCATCACAATGCTTGCACTAAATTGGCGATGACTGGGACGGCCTGGTGTGTGCTGTCCTGCTGTCGCGTGCCTTCCATGCCAACCAAACAAAAATAATACTGGTAGGAACCTCCTGGTTACACTGGCCCACAGGGGATTATTGTGTCCGTCCGTCGTGCAGGGAGGGGCTGGGTGGGGATGGTGGGGAGGGGCTGGGTGGGGAGCAGAGGTCGCAACCGGGTACTCGATACCCGTACCCTACCCGATACCCGGCAACCCATACCCGGCCGAGTACGAGTACGGGTAAGGAATGAAAACCCGTTTACGACCTCTGGTGGGGAGGGTGGGGCTGGGTGGGGAGGGGCTGGGTGGGGAGGGTGGGGAGGGAGGGGCTGGTCACCCCGTGGTGCCCTTATAAAACTCAACGTTTAACCTACTCACGCCGGCTTGTGCCCGCCCTCACAGTCAGGCATATTTGCGGAATACACCATACCGCCGTTGACCCTGGCCATTGACCGAGCAACCCAACGTTCCTACCAGCTCCCTCCGCAAGAATGCGTTTGCGTGCAATTATTTAATTGGATGACATAGAATGAAGGACTGAGTTATACACGAGACGAACACGGACAAATATCCCCCATGTTGCCTTTAAATTACTGGGGCAAGTACAGTTAGCAAGCAACTACGAAGGCTAGCATGGCACACAAGGTGGTGGGTGGCCTCAACCACGCCCGATCGCCTCTGTCGCCCCAATGCCGATGTTTACACACCGCACCAGGTGTGCTCATATAATAAGGTCGAGTCTAAGACCGGTTGAGATATTAAGTCACCAATGTTGGCCGTGAGCAGGATTCGAACTCGGGTCGCAAGGTTCGTAGTGCAGTGTGCTAACCACTACACTGCCGCTCCCCACGTGAGACACACATACACACGCGCCGCACACACACACACACGGTATATTAATATTCTCATATAGATCATCATGACTCCATTTACAAACCACGGTAATTGCTTAGCTGGCTTCAGCAAAGAGATGGGAGTGCAGTGTTGTGTTGCAGGGATTACGAATTCCCCCCTTTCAGGGCGTGACCAATACATTTAATTGCAGAGTGAATGTTAAACTATTGTATTTCGTTTTGCATCATTGACCAAAACTGGCCTTAAGCTTTTTTCTCATACCCCCCCCGCCACCATTCCTGACAATGAAGCCTTGCTCCATCTCCATGTGAATGTGCCGTCACACACATTAGTCCATGGGCCAGAGCAGACTTTGTGCCACGTCATGAGACCAAGTGAAATGTCAGATTCCAGCCCAATGGACTACATTTGCGGAGCAAAACTAGGCCGTCTCCAGTCGAGTTATAGTAAACAGCTGTAATGCGTTTTGTATGGAAAACTAATAACCATGCGATGAGGGCATGTTGAGAACGCGCCTGGTGTGGGCACTCTGGGTAAACGGGGCTGAGATCACTGACGCTCATGCATTAAACGTGTGGCAGTGCATATGTAAAACCATCTTACACATAACATGACAACACAACAACCACCGTTCACCAGTCAGTGGCGGTGGCATGACCACGGCGCTTGTGCCAAGTTGGGTGCACCTTTGAGGCCATGTGAAGTGTTTAAGGCCCACTAGCAGGAGGTCACGGAACAGACCCAGGTGGCATGGGTTGACTGGCTGGGATGACCTGTGCTCCCAACTGTCCCAACTCTCTGCATTTTAGCCAACCGGTGCTCGGCTCATTGTTGCGAGCGTCACTCCTCTACCCTCCGTTGTTACTGGCAGGCGAGTGCCTCCAACTCACTAGCAGCGTCCTTCACGAACATCCTCCACAGAGGCTAATCTTGACACTACTGGAGCCAGTTATTGGCAAGTCCAATCTTACGCATACACGTTTTCCTGTAGACCCCTGTAAATCCACAGATGGCTAATGCAATACCCCCCTTAATCCACTCGGGTTCCGAATCGTGTAATTGTTGTAATGCGAGTAGGGTAACATGCATCCGAGATTACCAAACATTCCCAACTTCTCGGGTGTCAACGAATTAAATGATGACGTCACCCTGATGCTGCTCTATTTAAGACCGGAAGCAACAGGAGAGCTTCACCATTCTTGCCCGATGAAGCTGATTGTAATTATCAGCGAAACGTCGTACTACTCAAATTTTAAAAATGCTGTTGATTCTCTCTTCAGCACACCGGTAGGCTAAAGAAGTCAATTAAATTGTCCTTTGAAAACGTGACACATTTTTTACTGTTTGGCCGTGTCGGGTGGTGGAGGGTTACGACACATTTATAAATAACGCGATCTGACCCAAAAACCTATATTATGAATAATACTCATGCTTGTCACCATTTCCACGAGAGGATGAATGTGATCATCGAGGATGGCAGCGTGACGAAGTGGTAACACCTGTGCTTTGCATCAAGAAGGATCTAGATTGGATTTCTGACCCAGGTGCATTTCTGTATAGAGATTGTATGTTCTCCCTTGTTAAATTTCGATTTAAAGCTTTCGTGACTGCAGGGATTCATCTTCTTGGTTCTTTCGGTAAAGTCACGTAGAAGGGAAATAATAAAATAATAAAAATAAAACATCATTCAATACAATTCTCACGACGTTTCGGCCACAACGCAAGCAGCCGTCCTCAGGTGAAGAACAGGTCTGTCGGAAAGACAGTGTCTGAATGGCAAGGACGGCTGCTTGCGTTGTGGCCGAAACGTCGTGAGAATTATTGTATTATGTTTTATTTTTTATTATTTTATTATTTCCCTTCTACGTGACTTTACCGAAAGAACCAAGAATATTAATTCTCCCTTGTTGTGCATGGGTTGCTTCCGGGTTCTCTGGTTTCTCCCCCCCTCTCTCCCCCCCTCTCTCCCCCCATCTCTACCCCCTTCCCCCCATTGGCTGACTGGCTGCCCCGCCCATGCTGTTCACGCTGCACAAGCTCTCCCCTCCCCCCAACTCTCGTCCCCCGCCCACTCACTTTGGAAACCCTTATAAGCAGTTGCATTTGGAGGCTTGCCCTCTTTTCTCTCCGCCTGATGAAGACCCCTTATGCTGTGATCGAAACGTCGTGGGTTTTTTGCTTATATTTTTATTTTATTTTTAATTGAGATGTATTATTTTAATTTTCTATCTACGTGACTTTACCGAGAGAACCAAGAATATTCTTCCCATAGCTTAAATACCATACAATGTAAACTGGTGTCGGCCAAACATCCGATGCGAAAAATTTCCTCCAGATTACTAACTGGGATTATAGACATAGCAGCAACATCGTCCCATACTGCAAACATTTGACAGGACACCTCTTGAAACTCAGTGAGGCTATCTTGGGTAAACAAGCATCACGATAAATATGAATGATTTAACAAGCATATTAATCAAGGAAGGCTGCCAGCATTATGCTCATACGGTGCTAGTTGGCCTGCAGAACCCTGCCAATTAGTTCACTTGGACCTCTGTACATCTCGACTTAAATCGACAACACCGTTGGCGGCAGTTTCCCATACTATTTACTATTTTTTCAGAAGCAACTTGGCCACAAATGATAGGTCAACGAAGTGGCTTATCACGTGTAAAATTAGAGCAGCCAAATCCTCTGAACACACGTTTCTAAATGTGGAGAAAAATCCTCGCGACGACGGAGAGAGACACGCAAACTCTAAATATGCAGGCGTCAGGGTCAGGATCGATCAATACCCATGACCTCCTGCATGCCCGGCAAGGTAGTCAACATCTCGCCACCGCTACGGGTGAAATGACAACAAGAAAAGAACCAAAATTAAGCCGAGCAATGGAGGTGGCACAGACGGTATCGTCACAGCACGCTGCCTCACTACCATAACCCGTGCGAAACGAAGACACGGAGCAAGCCAAGCGTGACACACACGGGGTCCCGCGGCTGCAGGCCAGAAAGAACGCTGTCACGGGCCATAACTAAGAGGTGACTTTAACGATGTTCAACAGGCTGGGGGCACCGCTGGCTACAGGCGCTAATCCTGTATCCCAGCCTCTTATTCATCAAACACAAAGAAAGGTAATTTGTGACGTGCAGTAATCTCATATGACAGGCAGCAATGTCAATGAGCCTTGTGCATCTCTTTTTGAAGTGAGGCATTATATTTCTGATTGCCTTCAATGGACGACGAAGCAGCATTGCACAAGATCGTTTTATGAATATTATCAGCCTTGCTATGAATTCACAGTAAGGTATGAGACAGGCGATAATATATATTTTATCAAAGAATTATCATAATTACAGTTCATATAACAATGTGGAAGGCTGATTATCAAAATTATGTTAATACAATTTTGCAATCAAACTTTAAATTAAAAGTGGTAAAAATCGCCTATGTTCATCCTAGCAGTAGTTTTTTCATTTAAATGTGTCAATTTATTTACAAAGAATTAATTCAGGATTTTTTTGTTCCTTTTTATTCAGCTTTTTGTAAAACACTGTGTATTTAATGTTTTACAAGCACAATATCTGAAATCTCCTAAAAGACCAAATCCACTCGGAATGCGCCCAATCTCAACAGATCTCAGAAGCCCAGCAGGTTCGAGCCTAGGCCATGCTTGGAGGACCACCACCATGTAAACTAAACTATTTTCTATTTTACCAGGTAAGGCCCACTGAGCTATATAGCTCTTTTACAGAAGTGACCTGGCCACAAATAATATAGCTCAAAGAAGTGGCTTATCACATGTGGAAATATATAGCAGCCAAATACTTCAAACGCATACTCTTAGTTTTTTCGGTAAAGTCACGTAGGTAAAAAATGAAATAAAAATTAATAAAATAAAATAATAAAATCACGACGTTTCGGAGGCCTCCGTGATTTTATTATTTTATTTTTATTAATTTTAATTTCATTTTTTACCTACGTGACTTTACCGAAAGAACTAAGAGTATGAATCCTTGCAGTCACGAAAGCTTCAAATCTAGAACTTGAAACGCATGTTGATTCTAAATGTGGAGGCAAAAACCGGGAGGACCCTGAGAAAAATCCAAGCGACCACAGGGAGAACATGCAAACTCCAAATATACAGCAGGTGTCAGGGTCAGGATCGAACCCACGACCTCCTGTATACCAGGCGAGGTAGTTAACATCTCGCCACCAATGTATGCACAGCTCCCAGCACGTGGAGCGAAACGACGGACATTATGCCCAACAATGAGCGGTAGGACCCTGAAAACGCATCGGAGGGGCTTATTTACATTCTGCTTGTAACCACAAATGTAAGCAATTACGACACAATATGTTTCATAATTTAACAGGTGGTAGGAGAATTTACTAAGACTGTTTCGCTGATACAAGACGCACTACCCCTGCAGTGATGCCAGATAACGGCAAATTGTGTAACGTCCCATTACACACACACAGACAAAGCCCGCCGCCGACGCAGAAGTGCGACAAAATAAATTCACACTCGTCGCAGCTTGCACACCACCGCCTATGCAGGCAGCCAGCAACAGGGTGGAACAGCCAAGCAACATCTGGGCCAGATGGCGGGGGGAATTGATAGCTCATTGAGGATGTATTATACTCACAATTAATTCTATAATGGTACCTTAATTAATGGCGACATGCATTGCATGCATCATCGCTGTACATTTATTGGGCATAGGATTTCATGAAATGTTGTTAGCTTGTTTGTTAAATACAAACACCGAGTTAGGAGTAGCAAAGTACACTTACTTAGATACTTTAAAGTTGACTTTTTAAAAATACATTGTTCATAATTGGCATATGCTTTTAGGATGGTCGTGTTCCACTGATGGATGATTTCAGGATGATTTCAGGATGTTTTTATCTCCACAAGGGCTCAATTCCCCCCCCCCCCCACCTTATTACAGTATTTACAACGTCCACTCTCCTCCATTGCTGAAACCCCTTTCCCACATTCCCCTTTCACTTTTAACTTTCCAACACTGAAGTGTGCATAGCGTGTCGGGAATGGTTGCTTGTTAGCAGTGAGATTTAGAGTTGAATTATTGAAATTGACATGGGGAAGCTTTCATACATTTCTCCTGTGCTAAAAATACACAGCTGTTGGACCATCTGACATCTCTTCGTTGATTGCTCCCGTCTTATCTGGTTGCGTATTGCCCCCAGCTTCATAACAAGAGGCATGGGCTGAACACATTGAAAGCATTCTGAAACGCTGCAGCACTATGTCCAATGGTTTCAATAGCGAAGGAAAGGAAAGCGGTTTAATTCAGATCTTAATCTCTCACTCAACCGCCCCCCACTGATGTCCTCTTCCCTGGGCAGACAGAAGGCGGACAACAAATCTTAATAATCCCTGGTACATGCGGCACGAAAGGATCTGCAAAAATAAAATAGCCACGGAGCTTTGGAAGCCAGGGTTGAGAACGCGTCTGTGACCATAGACCTCGTGATACAGCGACAACATTTTGAGAAACCCAAATATACATACGCAGGGAAACTATGGCACGTGATTCCTGAGACCTGTGTATGGATTGGGGTGCTTCCTTGCTCGTCAGCCGCTTTGATGCAGCACTCTATGATCGTCGATATGAAGTGGATATGCAAATGGAAGCAGTTGAACATCTCTCGTTCAGCACTGCTTCAGAATGGCAATAAGCCATAAACACGTTTTGGGAAATAAATGGCAACAAATAAATGGCAACATTTATTTCCCATTTATAACAATGGGTCTAAAGTTTGCCAAATAACTTCTCAAGTCTGACACTCTTCATGAAATGATGGATAAACATAACAAATTTGTGATTAGAAGTGTCTGAATTATTAGCCATTTGTGAGCTGAAGTTTAGTTGAATTAAATAAATATTAGCCTAAATGAGGATGGAGCAGTTTTTTGCACACTTCGCTACGAACCTGGTGACGTGAGTTTGGTTACCGGCCAAGGCTACCATCAGCATTTGCTCGCACTCATCTGCATGGTGATAACTCCCGTAACTGACAAGCATGGGGAGTACTTCATCTAGCAGTGGATTGACAAAGGGTTGTAAATGTAAAGTCACGTAGGTATAAAATAAAATAAAATCACGATGTTTCGGGCGCAGCACAAGCGTCCGTCATCAGCTGGGACAACCACAGCAAGAAACAATTGCTGAAGTGGGCAAAAGGGCCGCTGTAACAAGATGCTATATAGGTAAGAGAGGGGGGAAGAGCTATAGCCTCTTGTTACAGCAGCCCTTTTGCCCACTTCAGCAATCGTTTCTTGCTGTAGTTGTCCCACCTGATGACGGACGCTTGTGTTGTGCCCGAAACGTCGTGATTTAATTTATTTTATACCTACGTGACTTTACCGAAAAAACCAAAGAGTATGGATCCCTGCAGTCACGAAAACTTCAAATCTAGATTGGTTGTAAATGTATTTATGATTACATAAATATGCATTCACCAAGATGCTGTACAGACCAATTCCGAAGACGAAAAGTCCAGGTTATGTGCTGCTCAAATGAGCATTGACGCTCATTCATCTCCTGTTTAAAGCTCCAAGCCAATGGCGACAGCATTCCACATTTCTATGGCGAGGGGCAAGTATATCCATAGCACAAGAACCACTGTTGATTTTCCAAATGAAGTGACACCCACTTTATCGACCACGGCAGGGATGATGGGCTGAGTCAACCCGCAACCAGGATTGTGAACTCGTAAGCGTTCCGATTGTGAGCCACTCGCTCCCACCGCTGGAGCCAACCTGGCTAGGTTAAATATAAAAAAAGGAAAATCAAACAACAAACCACCTGCTGCAGAGTGTTGTCTTCCTCGTCAAATACACAAAGGGATGTACCTGTAAATGAATACACCTCAAGCGGATATGTTTTAATGCTTGGGTAATGCTGTTGGGTAATGCTGTTGATTTGAGCATGCGGTTAGCATTGCTTACTTTTGTTTTCATTAAACAACGAAGGAAAACAAAGAGCACTTATCTTTTCCAGATTTGAAGCTTTCGTGACTGCAAGGATTCATACTCTTAGGTTTTTTCGGTAAAGTCACGTAGGTAAAAATAAATAATAAAAGTAATAGAAATAATAATTGTATTTCTATTATTATTTCTATTATTTTTATTATTTATTTTTACCTGCGTGACTTTACCGAAAAAACCTAAGAGTAGCACTTATCTTGTAGATTTGTACCCACGCTACAGAAATTATTTATAAGAAGTTTGTGGGTTAGAACGCGTAAATATAAATGTGTCGTTAAACCCGCCACCACCCGACGCAGTCAACTGATAAGGTTTGTCACGTAAACAAAACATACCAATTCGTTACTAGTACAGCACATTTACGAAATGAACCTTATGGCGGTACCATAGTACCCCGGCTCTCGCACAATGTCCCCGTGATGTAATCATTTTTAGCCTGTTGATGATCAGCGATGCGGCAATCGACTCATCTCGACAAACTGTACACGATGCACCACTACGGTGCGTACGAGCATTCAGGGTTTCAGCGCAATCGTCCTCGCTGCGTTTGGACATCGCGGAGTAGCACTGATTTCGGATTGATTGGTACCCCAGTCGCGGAGTTCAGTACACCCCTGGAGAAAAAATAGTGTCCCAGAAATAAAATATTTAATTGCTTCGCCCGTTTTGTATTATTTGGTACCCCGGGGTACCGCCATAAGGATCAGTTGTACAAATTGTAAATGTTGTGGGTTTACTCTCCAACACACCGGTGTGCTGAACGAGTAACGAATTGGCTGTGTCGGGAAGTGGCGAGTTTAACGACACATTTATATTCACGCGATATTACCCAAAAAACCTCGGTCATGGATAATATTGGTCACGAGAGCCGACGTGTTAAACTGGAATTATCGACCTGACGCCTGAAGCTTCATTATAATGCGCATAAACGAAAAAGTTGATAAGCACACAATAGGAACCATCTCATATCTCCACCGCAGCGATAGTACCCAGTGCATGCTACAGTGCAATTACTTTAGAGCAGTGGTTCTTAACCTGGGGTGCACGCACTCCCTGGGGGTGCGAGATGCATGGGCACGTAAGTGCAACTACTTTGTTTCATCAAACCTATGTATTTATTAACGTTACACATTTTTGTATTATTGATAACCAATGGGGAGCAGGCTGCAGCAAAGGTTAAGAACCACTACTTTAGAGTCTTGTTCCTCATTAACAGTGCTGCTCTAAACGTACATCACCCCGGACACACATTTTTAAAAAATAAGAGCCAATTGGTTTGTTGGGGTGACCCCTTCTCTTAATTGGTTCGTGTACTACGCATTATAAAATATAAAGTCTTGGGAATTTTATACTTCAGCATCTCTCGTCAAGTACTTTTTTTTCATTCAGAGGATTAAAAAAAAAATTCAAATGAAAAATGTTGCACTTCCGATTCCATTTTAACCAATATCATATTCTGATTACTCTTTTGTTCTTTCGGTAAAGTCACGTATCAAGATAAAATAATAAATTAAATGCTAGCATACGACGTTTCGATTGCAACACAAGCAATCATCATCAGGTATAAATGAAATAGAAACACAAATATAGTATACTTAGAAATGTAATGTAATACAACAGAGAGTCGGATAACCAGGTAGGGTGTTGACTGTTATGTTATCCGACTATCTGTTGTATTACATTACATTTCTAAGTATACTAGATTTGTGTTTCTATTTCATTTATACCTGATGGTGATTGCTTGTGTTGCAATCGAAACGTCTTAGGCTAGTATTTAATTTATTATTTTATCTTTATACGTGACTTTACCGAAAGAACCAAAGAGTAATTCCTGCAGTCACGAAAGCTCCAAATTAAATCATATTCTGATGTTTGCCCCCCACAGTATTGCAGTGCACGAGCGTGCGCATGCATATATGAAATGCACAGCACACATTTTACGCTGGCCACGGAATCTCAGTTTCATGGCCGCACAAGGTTGGTACGTAAAGTTCCGAGCCTGACATAGAAATAAATCCCAGAGGCCATTCATGTCACAGCCACTTACATTCCATGCTGGGCACACTCGACCACCCAGAGCACCACATTGCAGCTAACTGTACTTTGTTCCTCAACTGTGCCTCCATTGCAGGTAGTACCACGATAGGTGATGTGAACATAAGAACATTTTATGCATCGTGTTGTTTGTGAATTGTTTTACATTGGAGAAAAGCCCACTCTGCACGGTTCCTTAGCCCCGCAGGAATGCGCTACATGTAAAGGAATAAAGAATAGTCCTGTGGACGGCGGCATTTGTATAGAAGAAAAAATAAATTTGTGGGCCCCCCGTTGAAAGCGAATCGGGGACCGTTAAAAAGCTGCACAATTTCACGCCGGCAGAAACACCCTTGAAGTTAAGCACAGGTCAGCACAGCCTCTGCGAGAGCAGTGAACGAGGACGACATCCGAGGCTGCGTAGGAAGTTGGTCTTTGAAGACCGCCGTTTCGTCACCGCTGCACGGCTAGCTGCCACTTTTAGCATCGGTGTGCAAATCAGGCGGACACAGCCTCGCACGATCGTCTGGGACCGAACAACCGCATGTGTGTGCACTGCCCCCTGGGTCACCAGAATGCTGACGTGCGACATTCAAGACGGAGCATCTGATCACTTCTCGTGACGGTCTTCACTCAATGAAGGCAGAGACCGCGACAAGTTTAAGAGGTGATGTATTGCCAGCGATGAGACATGGATTTAACCATTATGACCCCCCCCCCCCCGCCAAAGCACAAATGGATTGCCCAAGACATTCAAGTAGCAGAGTGCTCTGCGAACAAAAATCATGCGCACCATATTTTGGAATGCCAACGGGGTGGTGCGTATTGACTTCATGCCACACGTGGAGACGGCTGCACCGCAATAGTTGCAAAGGTCGATGCTGTCAACGCATGATGCTTGTAGCACCCTGCTGGTTTCTCCAGACCTTGGCCCCAGTGACGTTCCCCTGTTTATCGAGTTGATGGGAGTACCTCCGAAGACAGCATTTAGAGAATATAAATTTTTTAAATACCTGAAACAGGGTGTGCAGGGTTGCCTTTGTGGGCTGGAAGAGAGATTAATTCTAGAGGGAAATGAGAAGCTTTAGGAAAATGACATGACAAATTCATTGTTAAAGCTGAAAAATAATGAGATTCTTCTTGGCGTATGTACTTTGTGTATATACGTTCAGAACTTTTGAATGACGCTCATACATAGCAATTTAAATTATATGTTTTATTCATCAGTTATATGTATATATATATTGCATGTTAACATTACAGAACAATCTTGATTTGAAGCTCTCGTGACTGCAGGAATCCATACTCTTTGGTTCATTCGGTAAAGTCACGTAGGTAGAAAAATAATAGATCACGACGTTTCGATCGCAACACAAGCAATCGTCATCAGTAGGCCAATTACAGAACACTTAAAAATGCATGATTCAAGGGGATTTGTTTAATCAAATATTGAAAATTTTATCTGAAGTTCAAAAGTTTTAATATCGCCCCTCTGTGCAAACAATGGTGTTGGACCACCCCTATTGAGTCATGTGACTTCTCTTTTTTTTTTCCTTTGGTAAATGTCTCAAATATAAACAAGGGATATTACCCAGAGTGAAATAAAAAAAGCATTATTCACTTGAAAGTGTGATATCCTGTATTTGTTAAAGGCCTCACAGAATAGTGGACCAATTTTGACAAAATATATTCCTTGTGAAATAAATAACGATGTCAATAATAATGCTTAGTGCCTATCCAACCCCCTTACCACAGGGGTCTCCTGAAGGACACATGCACAGCACCCATATTATTGATAAGCCATTGAAATCCCAATGGAGATTTTGAGGCCTGTAAGTAAACCCAAATACAAATTAACAGCAAAAAAACAATAAAAGTATCGTCCGCCTAAGTGTAAAAGGGCAATATCAATCAAGCCAATGATATAATTTACTCAAAAAAGTCTTTAGACTAAGATTTAAGGAGACTCAAGACTCTCATTCAGGAGGATCCCTGCACTGGGATATTTAACGATGACTGTATCATGAACAAGGCGTTTGGATAGTAGGTAGAGGAATCCAGAGTACCCGGAGAAAACCCACGAACACCAAGGGGTAATCGTCAGCACTGCCATCTCCTGGCCGGATCACAGCCACACGCCAACACACAGCACCTGGCAGGTGACGCTGGTCACCCAAAGCAAGCACTGGCCAGGTCAACGCTTAACGCGTTGATACAATCCAAACATCGGCCAGATTGATGCGTAACGCGTTCATAGAGAGGTGTTCCAAGTTGGGCTGCATGACGAGCGTTTTTGTTCTTCTCTCGAGCTTTCTCCATGCCCTGGTGGGGGCATCTTCAGGAGTCAACATTCTCGGCACACAAGGCCAAGCCAAAAAATATGCCCAGACTAGCCAGGCTCATAACTGCTGAGCTACTGAGATCTGACGGATTTAGACGCAATTTAATACCATGTTTATGGGCAATACAACATTAATTAAGAAAACAATTCTCAAACTGTTAGAACGGTGTAAAAGCATCACAGAGCACACAATTGCTTCTTTATCTACAATCATCAACTACTAATTTAAACATAGGACTGCCCAAAACTGAATTGCTTTGTACCAAATTCAAACTCCACGCTTCTATTTGCCTTTGAATACAAGATTTATTGGAGTTCTATAACTCAAGACGGGGGGGGTTTATTTATGCTCACAAATTTTCGCACACCCACCGAAGCAATCTTTAAATTATAAATTCTCTCCAGTCCACTCAAAAAAACTGGCAGCACATGAAGAATGTGTCGCAATATTGATGCGAGCAACAACTTTTGACTTAAAACTTTCGTGACTTCAGGAATTCATATTCTTGGTTCTTTCGGTAAAGTCACGTAGATAGAAAATGTAATTTAATTAAAAACATTTTTAAAAATTGCTTTAAATTTTTTCAATTTTTTTTATTTGAAACTATATTTTTATTTTATTTTTATTTTCTATCTACGTGACTTTACCGAAAGAACCAAGAATACGAGAGCAACAGCATTATTATTGACACTTCCTGGAGTCTCATGTAAAAGGGAAACAAGTCTAAAGCGTTACAAAGGCCTACGGCAATTCCCCACCAATAGGAATGAGCATTTCAATAAAATGTTTTTATTGTCAAAATACATGGCCGACGTTACAATGCAACTCTTAGAGATATTTAAAAGCAAGAAACAATGTTTAATATCTGAGAATGCTCTCAAATCACTATCCAATCGTATACATATATATGCAACATTATAGTACAAGTGGAATTCAAGATGTGCTTACAGGACGGGCCGTAAAATATAATACAACTAACACTGATTATATATATTACTAGCAGAAGTACCCGGCGTTGCCCGGGTAAAAAATATATTTCTTAATAACCTTACATATATACACAGATGGGCTGCTATCCTTGCCCCCCCCCCCCCCCCAGCCACGATCTCCTCGGCCGCTGTGCAGTAATATGTACGGCCTATAGTGTGGTGGGGTGTCGAGGCCTAGCACCGTGCAGAGCCTCCGACCTCGCCTAGATTGCCCACCCGGCTGAGGCTGGGTACTGGGGCCGTTACCCCCCCCCCCCCGCGCTACAATAATACTGTCTAATCGCTATAATTTTATTATCTACCGACCCTATAATAGTAATTGCACACATTGGGGTGGGGGGGGAGTGAAGAGGACGTGAAACTTTGATGAATTTACCTCAGAGTCGCGTGTTAATGCGTGCGCATATTTTTTACGGGAATTAAAAATGGCGTCCACCCCGCAGCGAATGCGTCGCTACCCGTTGCCAGGGGCAACCGCCGTGGTCCGCGATGAACGGGCCAATTGCAGCGCTAGGAAAACCAAACGGACCAATCGTGTCTCGCAAATCCCTCACATTTCGTCCAATGAAACTGCGTATGGTCCGGCGACACACAGACAGACAGACAGACACACACACAGACAGACAGACAGATTTGCGATTTTATATATATAGATATCCTAAATTCATCGATACTTTAATGTAACTTATCCATTACTAGGAGCCTATATATACCTCTTTTAATATATTCATCCCACCCTCCAGCCAGATACCCAGCCAGCCGAACTTCTTTCCTAATCTAGCCATATAGAACGTGTCCTACCCGCCCGCTGTAACTACAACCGCCCGCTGTAACAACAACCGCCATTCGCCACTAAGTGGCGGTGACGTCACCACGACGATTGTGCCAGGCTATGTGCACCTTGAGGCCACGTCAAGTGTCGAATGCCCGCTGGCAGGAGGTCACGGGGCAGACCCAGATGCCACGGGTCGACTGACTGAGACGACTAGCTGATGCACCACCTTTGCCCCCTACTGTGCCCCCTACTGTGCCAACTTGCTGTGCTTTATCCACCCGGCGCTCCGCTTGTTGTTGTGAGCGTCGCTCCTCCGCCCTCCATTGTTGTTGGAGGGCGACTGCCTCCAACTGCCCAGTAGCGTCCTTCACGAGCCTTCTCCACAGAGGCCGATCTTGACACCGCTGGTACCAGTCATCGGCAAGTCCACTCAGCTCCACATCCTCCTGTACCACATCACTCCATCTCTTCTCTAGCCCGTGCCGCGCCCGTTTCGCCGACCTCGATCTGGCCAAACAAAAGCTGTTTAGGCATACGAGTGCTTCTTTACATTTTCCCCATAAAGACTCACTAGAGTGCAATCTGTATAAAATCGCATTTCTACATTGCACAGTTGGGCTGTGTCTATCTCTTTACACAGTAGTAAGAGCAGATCTGCATCCACTGTACTATTAGTCAGCCACTGAATTGATTAATTTAATCAGTTTATCGCTGCTGACTACTTGGTGATGGTCTTACGTTGATTTATGAGATAATAATGACAATTTTAAGTTCGCCGGTTGCAATGATGCCACGCGACGGTGGCTGGGGTCACTGCTGATGATTGTCCATGATTAATGACGGTGATCAGTGGTCTCCATACAGACAAGGCCGCAATTTATTCGTCTGGCCTCACCGCTGGACGATGCACTGGCAAAATAATGGCATCACCCCCCAAATGCAGTCAGGTGCCACAATTGGCTTTTTGTGGAGAATTCAAAAGTCTACCGAATTTAGGAGCCTCTGCGGAGACTGGAGCTCCCCAGCACGCAGACGTTCCTCAAGGCCCCCCGCCCCCCGCGGCACGCGGAGCGGAAACAGCCGACGTCGGTGCCGAACACGCGGCACGACCTGGCGGAGCTGCTACACGGCACCATCACAACCACGCAAGCTGCCTGGTTGTGATGGTGCCAGGCAAGCTGGGCGGCACAATCACAGCCACGCAAGCTGCGTGGTTGTGATGGTGCCAGGCAAGCTGGGCGGCACCAGCACGGCCACGCAAGCTGCGCTGTAGCGGCAGCAGCAGCAGCGGGTGCGCGCCCGTGCTGCTGCTTGCTGCAACGCCAGCACGCGACGGCGCGGGCCGTGTTTGCACGGGGCCCGAATGCGCTATTGCAACGTGGCCAAGACAACAGTCGATTAGGGGCCATCCATTCAGCACGTACGCATGGAGGGGGAGGGGGGTTAACCCGAATGTGCACGCTTGTGTATGGGGGGGTCTACTGACAATGTACGCATAGGAAACGGGGGGGGGGGTGAAGCCTCGATAATAATTTTTTTCATTGGCCATCAAATGAGTTAGATAGTCCGGCGGTGGACTGTTTTCTTAAACACGTTAATATTATTCATCCTTGATCGTTTCTGCGTGGATTAAATATCGGCCGTTCTATAGGATTCGGAGTGGGGGAGGTGCGTCAAGCGAACGTACGCAGGTGGGGGGGGTGTAAAAAGTCCGCGTGCGTACAGGGACGTAGGGAGGGGTCAAGTTTTGACAGATTTTTGCGCACCTACTACATGGATGGCCCCTTACCCGTGAGATTCGCAGGGCCACCGCCTGCCCCGTCTCCCGGTACTTAAAATCGCTCAGCAACGGACGATGCGTTGAGCAGATTTACGCTACAGGAGGCCGCGTGGCCCTTTCAGCTTTCTCAACCTCGGCTTTGCTGCGAGAGCGAATTTGGCGGAAGATAGCACGGCTCGCTCGGCCACGCGAGCCGGCTTTGGCCTGGTAAATGACGGTGCCATCAGCGAGCTCTGTCGCTGCACATTTCGTGAGATGAATGCTCGTGCCGTGCAAAATGAAGCACATCGTGTCGCTGACGACGACGCCCGGATCACTAATCTGGCCTTGTGTAAATTCAAATGAGAATCTCAAACCCGTGGGGTACATCCAGATAGGCCGTGTTCTTATAGCCATGTTCTCACTGAACATTGACGAATAGCTCTGACAATCACTCCCGTCGTCTTCACGAAGCGCCCAAGAGCTACCTCCACTCGTTCTCATGTGCCATGATAGATATTTTATGTAAAAATACTAACATGAAGCTATGCGACCTTGAAATTCAGCCTCAAGTAAACGTTAGGGCCTAAGAGTTAAGGGCCATGGAGAGGTTTAAATGGTAAAGCTAAAAAAAATAACAAGCTGGGCCAAGCCCTTCCATTACGGGAGCCTCCATTATACGATCCACAAAATAATTCGGCTGATATAAACACTGTGTTATTGTTATATTGTTTATTTTATTATTTCCCTTCTACATGACTTTACCGAAAGAATCCCTGCAGTCACGAAAGCTTAAAATAAAAAAAATAAACACTGGTTAAATTTTTTTTTCAAAAAATTTAGCAATATCTTTGCTGATCTGCTTGCACGTGAAACCACGACAAGCAGCTGGCATTGTGAGCAGAATTATACATTCATGATTTCTTGCTCAACCACGGCATTTATCGCGATACTTAATTTGGACGACAAATGAAAGTGATGCAGAGGCTCCGCGGATTTTGCACTTAACGCTGCAGTCGAAGTTCTCCGACGAAAATAGCATTAAATAAGAATTAAATAAAGTTAATTAACATTAAATAGCATTAAATAACAATTAACATTAAATCAAGTTAATTAACATTAAATGACATTAATTAACATTCAATAGCATTAAATAACATCAAATAATATTTAATAGTATTAACATTAAACAGCATTCAATACTATAAAATATTTTAACACGTAGGCTTTCGCAACCAATATCATCCATAATAGCGTTTTATCTTGGGTTAGATCGCGTAAATATATAAATGTGTCGTTAAACCCGCCACCACCCGACAGCCAACTAGTAAGGGTTGTCACGTAAACAGAACGTGCCAATTCGTCACTAGTACAGCACTAGTGTAGTGTATAGTTTAGTGTATAGTGTTGTGTATAGTGTAGTGTATAGTAGTGTATAGTGTAGTGTATAGTGTAGTGTATAGTGTAGTGTATAGTATAGTGTATAGTGTAGTGTATAGTGTAGTAGTGTAGTGTATAGTGTAGTATGTATAGTGTAGTGTATAGTAGTGTATAGTGTAGTGTATAGTAGTGTATAGTGTAGTGTATAGTAGTGTATAGTGTAGTGTATAGTGTAGTGTATAGTGTAGTATAATAGTACAGCACACCGGTGTGTTGGAGAGCCAAGCCACAACATTTACAATCTGAGTACGACGTTTCGCCATTAATACCAACTAGCTTCATCAGGCGAAACCCAGATTTGTGGAGAAGTCCACCTGTTTCCTTCCTTATATAGAGGCGTAGATGTGTTGACCACCCTTCTGCGCTCTTGCAAAATGACGTGGGGAGGGGGGGGTTTACTGAGGCAACGTACATTATGCATGTGCATTATGCGAGCCCTTTGACCTTGTCTTTCCTGTCCATTTTGTGTTTGTTAAAATATCCCTACTAACGGTAATCCCTATTGAAGTACGCTGCCCTTTGTAGGCATGCATTTAAATAATGTATTATTGTATTATTCGTTTCCACGCAGCACTAAGGCGGTAGCTATCCGAACGGTTAAAGTTATTTAGATTTCTTTCAATTTCGACAAATTCTCGAATTCGTTTTGGCCAGTAGTAGCTAGTGTTTCACAAAACTTCAACATTATCAAAATTAATCGAGTGTCCTTGTTGGCACGCGTGTTCCGCTACTGCTGACAGTTGCATTTGGGATAATTTAATATTCCTCTGATGTTCTTTTAGTCTCGTGCTGATCATTCGTCCTGTTTGCACAACATAACATTTACCACACGTGCAGTTAATCCTGTACACACCTTCTGTTGATAGCTTCGGTAATACAGCTTTGGTACCAGATATTTATTTCTGTATTTTATGTACCGTGCCAAATCTGACTCGGATGTTTTGTTTTTCCAAACATCTGGCTAGTTTAACAGTTACTCCCGCAATGTATAGTATTTTGATATTTTTAATTACTTGGGCAGTTTCAATGCTCGTGTTATTTGATTTGGTTTTGGTATTCAATGCCCTGTTGATTTGTGCATCATTGTAACCATTCATTTGCAGCGCTTCTTTAACACGTTTAATTACACTGCTCAGACTGTGACCATCTGACACTTTCTTAGCTCGATGAATGAGCGTCTTGATAAGAGCAGATTTCTGCACGGAGTGATGGTGTGACTGCATTCAGATAAGCGTCAGTATGCGTTTTCTTTCGGTAAACACTGTGTGTTATCTACATCATGGGACCTCCTTTTTTGCCAGGCGTACAGCTGTACGCCTTTTGGCGTTCGTTTGAGACGAGGCTCAAAAGAAAGCTGTCTCTGGTGTAGACCAATCAGTTTCAAGGACAATGCCATATATTATAATCAGAGTATGTTTTTTGTTTGCATTTTGACCACAAGTATTGTGGTTAATGCAGACATGATTCCTTGTAAAAGGTTTCAGTTTGGTGTTTTAACAACTTAACACTTGTTTTGTTTGCCAGATTAAAATAGGAAAAACCTATTCTCACCGTGTGTTATTTTACCATTTATACCCCGTCCGAGAAATGGTGAACTGGATGGATGGGTTTTGCGAGTTGAGCTGATTTAGAAATGTGTTCACTGAACCTCTATTATGAACATTAAATGGCATTAAATAACATAAAATAACATTAAATAGCATTAAATAACATTAACATTACATAGCATTAAATAACATTTATTCGCATTAAATAACATTAACATAAATAACATTAATTAGCATTAAATAGCATTAACATTAAATAACATTAAATAGCATTAAACAACATTCATTCACATTAAATGACATTGCTGGGGTAGTGCTGGCCACCACAATGCGCCGTCCAGGCCACTACTGCCCAGAAAAACGGCCACCCACCGACCCACCCCCCGCACGCTCTGAAAAAAAGTCGTTTGCCACAAAGAATACAGCAAAACGCCGAAATCTCCACAGCATTCCCAACTCCCCCCCCCCCCGCTGTGGCTTTCGCAAGTGCTCGTGTGAGCAGCTATGCGTGGGAGCACAGTCACAGACAGAGGTCGCAACCGGGTACCCGATACCCGTACCCTACCCGATACCCGGCTACCCGTACCCGGCCGGGTACGGGTACGGGTAGCCGTTTGCGACCCTGGTGCGGCCAGGTACGGGTACGGGTAAAGAATCAAAACCCGTTTGCGACCTCTGGTCACAGAGCACCAGGGCCCGCACGGTGTTTTTACATCGTGGGCAACGAACGCTTAGATTGATGGACACAGCTGTAGGGCGCATGTAGCGTGTGTGTGTGGTGTGTAGTGTGAGTGTGTGTGGTCTGAGTGTGTGTGGTGTGTGAGTGTGTGTGTGTGAGTGTGTGTGGTGTGTGTGGTGTGTGTGTGTGGTGTGTGTGTGGTGTGGTGTGTGTGGTATGTGTGTGTGTGGTGTGTGAGCGTGTGTGGTGTGAGTGTGTGTGGTGTGAGTGTGTGTGGCGCTATTCACGTGCTCACACAGTTGGTGCTGCCCACCCACCACCCCCTAAAAGTGTGCCACGCCGGCCTTCATAGGTGCTTGCTAACAGCGTTTGCCCAAAACAATCTACGCCCAGGCTATACGGGGGGTCGTATTCACGTGCTCACATACTGTGCACCACCACCACCCCTATTTCACACAGCAAACCCCCTACGGCAAATTCGAAATACCCGGCCGTGAGCTAGGATTTTTGGAAGACCTTCCCCCCCCCACATTCTAAAGAATATTTGTTTTCTACCAAATCCCAGGATTCTTCAAGAACTGTTTTTTTTCAGCTGTGCTGGATTTTTTTTGGTCTCGCTGCTTTGAAAGCAATTTCACGTGTGAATAAAACGGTCGTCAGGCCGTAAATGTTGTCGTTTGGGAATTTACACCGACGTACCACTACGAACGTCATTATTCAGCCACTAATGGATGAAGGCCTGCCCCACGCAAACATTACATAGTATTTATACTGGTGCCGGAACTTCATACCACAACTAGTTCTGCATTTTTTTAAACGTATTATTGCACCCTTTTTGCACCCTTGCACCCTTTTTTTAAAGAGGCATTGCCAAACATACATTTTACATGCAAGCCAAGTCAAAGAGGAACTTTTAACTCTCATGATGACAGTATCGCCACGTTCAAATCTAGACGTGTCACAAGCACAGGCTTTGTTTATTCGTTTTACAAACTCCTTCTGGGACCCAGAGTCATAACATGGCTTTTTACTGCGCAAAAGCAAGGCAAAGACATATATATCCAGTGCTGGATTTTCCTAGTAGCACAAGTAGCCACATATGCTACGAGATGCAATTTATAAATGGGTAATGTTCAGCATTTGCTGTATACATTATACACAATATCTTCAATTGACATACACTATGTGCGTCTAACCTCAATTCTCGGGTGGCTCTTTAACATGCATTCCACTGAAATGCAGCCGAGAGCTAGCCATTGCTTACGAATTGGTGCAATCATTGCCGGATTATCCTAGTAGCACAAGTAGCTACACATGCAACGGGCCCCACACTTTCAAGGGCCCCGCGCTAAATGCTTTCAAGCTATCAATTCCGGTTCAGTGATTCTGCACTTGCTCTATTACTATAGTACTATACTGCCCAGTGGCGGCTCCTGCAAAATCTCTCAGGGGGGGCAAATGTCTGGATGATTGATAAGGTCCACCCATGCAATGAATAAATTAACAGCTTAAGCATGTAAAGGCAACTTCACTTCTTTAATATTAATGAAAAATAAAGTGACTCTTACAATACATCTTGTTTGTTTATATACTCACTATTAAAACAAACCACTCAAGTTCATTTTATTAAAGATTCCACTAGGTGGCGATAAATTATATTGTTGGATGAAACGTGCTTACGTATGATGACGTTAGCACGTATGATGACGTTAGCACGTTAGGGCGAGCCCTCCCGGAAGCCATAGAGAATGCATTGCAGCGTCCCCGTTCGAAAAAAACATCTTTGAATGTAAGTCTATGGGACCACACGGGGCGATTCTCAGCCGGAGTGAAATCGCCCAAAAAGAGGCGGTACTCCACAGAACGTGACATGACGCTGATTGGACTATATCCAGAGGCTGACAGTGACGGCTAGCGTGACTCTGTGGTTGAATGACATTGGTGGTGCGTCGCCCAATCGCCCTAATGAAGAAACCGCCCCTGATACTGCCTTCAACTTTTATGAACGACTGGGTGTTTAAGGTTCGCGATTTGTCATATTACCTGTCTGTATAGCAAATGAAAGAATACAATTACTTTGCGATGCTATTTAACAATGTGTGTTTTAATATTTAAGTTTTTATTTAGGGCCCCTTTTTAACATATGCTACAGGCCTCGCATTAGCTTAATCCGGCACTGTATGTACCAGTCCACTCGGCAAAACTCCTGTGCAATCCAGTTGAGGTGCCCATTATGGCAAACCCCAAAGAAATTACCGGTTGAAAGCATTTAATGCCACGTGTTTAATAGTCCCTCTCTTTTCGGATCATATGGAATGCAAATGCATTTGGCAGCATGCATGCTTCAATTAATGCAGCCTGAACTCATTCATACCATTACAGCCTGATGCACAGCATCGTGTTAATGCGTCTTTCCCCCGACACATTTGGCTGTATATTCAAAACCTCCGACAGCCAAAGCAATTTCAGACTATCGCTTGCGCCCTGGATACACGCACACATTTCTCCACTCGGAGGAATATTTTGCAGGTTTACGTTGTGCTTCCTTAAAAGACATATCGGCGACACCAGCTTGCGGACAACATTTTTTTTGCGGAGCTATTTTGTGCAACGCACAGCGGATGCAGGAGTAATGATTTGGCCAGCAAGAAAGTTGCGATGCCGATAGGGCCCTCCCCCACTTATACGCACGGCATGGTGTGGTGTGGTTGCTATTCCACTCGTGCCATGGGATGTATGTACGTTGAACTTCTTTCGCACCGTACGCAGCTAATCGGAGGTGCGGGAGAAAAACAACAACCTAAGCACAAAAAAGCAATTTTAAAGAAATTAGTTTTCAATCTAGATTTAAAAGTGCATCGCTTCAGTGGCTTCCTTATATCGGAAGGAAGAGCGTTCCAGACGGCCGTATAAGCACGTCAGAAAAGCACGCAATGCGGTGACCGTATTTGTTCGATGGCCAGCCAATAGCTCGCTGCAAGGATGACAGGAGTTCGCGTGGTGGTTTATGTTCCTTGACGAGATCATCAAGGTATTGTGGCTCATTTGCAGCACTTTGTGTGCAATGAGTGCGACGGTGTAAAGGTAGTAGCAGTGCATTGTTCATGAAAGTTCGCACTTTCCACACTTGTCTCCATTTGCTACGGTCTACCCCCTTCTCACAGTTATGCTTACAAATGTTTTTCCCCCCTTCGGCCCAATTCATGGAACATGAATAAAATGCGAGTCCAATCATAATAGAGGCTGCGATCAAAGGTGTTTTCAAACCATGCCATCAAGGCAAACATCCACAATCGAGGGAACAATCATGCAGGGACGGTTGTGCAATGGTTTGCATGCTGCACGATAGACTCACACACCTGAGTTTGAGTCCCGGGCCATTGCTAATATCAGTGGTGCGTGGTGTCTGCTCAGAAATTTCCTCCCCCCGCCCTTCCTCTCCACCCTCCACTTCAACAACTTGCACTACTCCCCTAAAACCAACACAGCAGCGTGGTAAGGCCTTCATCCAGCAATGCATTGACACAGGGCCGTGCGTTCTTATCATCTAAACATACAAAGCGGCCAATACTCACACATACCTTATACCAATTAAAACAAGAGTAAAAACCATTGTGGTGGACTGGCGGTGAGTGATGAGTGACACTATTGTAGATCGGGGGAGATTTCTAACAGACTGCACGACATATCCAGAAGGTTGTGGGGTTTGAGACCCGAAGCAAAGACAACAAGAGAGATAAAGCCCCTCCAAGCTTGGTCAAATATGGATGTCGTGAAAAGTCAAGGTGGCCGCTGAGACTTTCAATAGAAAACAGTGCAATTGTATATTCTACAGCGAGTGAGTGTTCATAGGCATCGCAAATCATGTGGTGCTGAGAGCACCCACTGACAACTCACATTTTGAAAGCTTGCATTGGCCAAGGTAGTTTTGTAATTCTAGTTTGCACTGTTGGACGATCGAAGCCTGTATTTCTTTTGTCCCGCAATTGTTAGCGGCGGTTGAGTGGCTCGTGAAAGCTCACCACAAGTGTGCATGACGTGGCTTAGAGGAGAAATCAATGGAACCTTCTGCGTTGCTTGCAGCTGACGCATCGCCACCGTCTCTCACGGACTCCATCGAGACGCACACAAATGTGGAGTCCCTTCACTTAGGGCCTGCCTTTACACGGTATCGACGCGGTTCATCCACGTGGCATGCACGGACCCCGTTGTTTCGGACTCTGGTGAGGCGCTCCGAGGTCATTTTGCGATGCTCCCCCCGCCCCCCCCCGCCCGCCCCTTTGTGGCAGTGCCACAATTACGAAGCTTTTAAGGCAACCTATGGAAACCGTGCAATTATTGGTGGATCTATACGCGTGTGTAATGAGGCGTCTCCTTGTTTCGCCCTGTCCGTGATTTGTCACAACTTTAACTGCGTAGCGTTTCATGTTCAAGCTGTTAAACCTTGCAATTGTAATAAAACCAAAACAAATCATGTGTTCCTTTGAACCCTTGAGTATAATTTTTAAGCAATGTATTTTTCCATGACATGGATAACATTTTTGTCCCAAACTGGCGCAGGATCATATAATCTGTACCTTCTTAAATGTGACATGTTGAAAGCTGTTGCAATACTGTACATAACTACGATGCTGTGTTCCTAAAGCAATACAAATTGTGGTCGTTTAATTGTAATGCCTTACTTTCTTGGCATATCTTCAAGGCTTACCGTATTCTAATATATCCAATTTCCTATCCCATCCTAAATTGGACACTATCTCAACGTTTAATGACTCTTCCCACAAGCCGACTAAATCCAGAGTGATCTTTTGATCTGGAACCAACTAAACTTGTTCGCGCATCTCGCCAATGTGCTGAATACACTCTAGCCAAGATACTGGTGAGTATGTGTGTGTGGATGATGTAGTGTAGAAGTTAGAGGGGGCTAAACGGGCACGGCACGGGCTAGAGAAGAGATGGAGTGATGTGGTACAGGAGGATGTGGAGCTGAGTGGACTTGCCGATGACTGGTACCAGCGGTGTCAGGATTGGCCTCTGTGGAGGAGACTCGTGAAAGACGCTGCTGGGCAGTTGGAGGCAGTAGCCCTCTAACAACAACGGAGGGTGGAGGAGCGATGCTCACAACAACGAGCGGAGCGCCAGGTGGCTAAAGCACAGCAAGTTGGCACAGTAGGGGGCACAGGTGGTGCATCAGCCAGTCATCTCAGTCAGTTGACCCGTGGCACCTGGGTCTGCCCCGTGACCTCCTGCCAGCAGGCGTTCGACACTTCACGTGGCCTCGAGGTGCACATAGCCTGGCACAAGCATCGTGGTGACATCAGTGCCACTTAGTGGCGAATGGCGGTTGTTGTTGTTGTAGTAGTTAGCTTGCTGCGTTACGAACCCGGCGACCCGAGTTCGATTCCCACTCATGGCCAACACCAGTGACGATTATCTGAACCAGTCATTGGCTTCCCCTAGGTCGACTCGGCCTAAAATGAGTACCTGGTGCAGTGTGCAAACATCACCACTGCGGAGATAAAGGTGGCCGGGTGTGGTGTTGGCCACCCACTCCCACGTGTGCCGTGCCGGCCTTCATAGGTATTCACTAACAGCACTTGCCCTAACAGTCTGTTCAGGCTATATGGAGGAGCTTTGTATATGAATAAAGTGTAATATAATTGTATGTTTAAAGTACAGTATTATGAAGTGCACTCGTGGATATTAAATTAAGATTTTAAACGTGTCATGTGAAAATGTAAAAAATAATTAAATGTTGCCTTATTTATATTTGCTTCTTTGATTTTTACTCCGTTATATTAGATTTGTGCAATGGGCGGTGTACCATGAGACGCATATATTTCAATTCACAACTGATGTAGCTATCAGTGCATCATCCTGTGTCAACAAATGGCCCCCAAAAAATGAATTCCAAGAACCACTTCTGAAATCATCACTTCATGTATTCTCTTTAGCCACACTAAACGCACTTCCTTTTTATGCCCTGTAAACGTTCAAAACACGTCACTAAAACCAACATTTGGTACACTTTTTAAAATGAAACTATAAGTTTACAAAAATACTGGATACAGCAGCTTCATAAAAATACTTGTTTTACAAATTGTTGGCACACAAGGGCCCACGACCCATGCCCATTGCTTGTAAAAAATCAATTTCCTGTGCTGCAATGGTAAAATTTGTTGTCTGAGAAATTGAAAACAATAGAGCAAGCTGCACTTTGCTCAAAAACTGCAAAGCCGATGCAATAACTTCACATTTACACAAGCTACTCGGACGAGAAATTAAAGTATATCCATTGAGAATATTCTATTGAAATTGCCATGCACATCATGAGCAGTACTAAAGGGTGGAATAAAAACAACCCTTGCGTTTATATGGGCACGGCTGTGCAGTAGGGATCGTCATGTACACTCGAATAGCGACCTGGGCACCCCCACTGAGAGACACCATCATCACTGCCACAGTGAGGGTGTCCCTTTCATGGCAGAGGAGCCGAGTGGATGGAAGCAAATTAAACCCTTTGATGGATAGTACTCATGCCGTGACACAGAAATATAACTTGGGCAAACTTACCAAAGGATAAAAATGTCTTTCTTTTTCACCTAATACCTGAACGTTGGAAGAGCTTACGATAAAAATGCATACTTTTGGCAGAGTGCACTTCAATGTCGAGAAAATGAAATTCTCAGAAGAGCGGTGAAAAGTGAAATCCTCAAAGTGAAATGCGACAGACTGTGGCAATTTTGCGGAAAAATCTTTCACTTTTTTCAAAAGGAAAATACCTGTGTCAGGGATCCAGAATGAGAATGATGTATTTTGCAGGAGGAATCTGATAACCTATAAAGCTCTTTCTCACAAATGTCCACCAGGGGGCGGGTAAGAACGCTACAACAACAAACAATACAAACTCACAGTAGGAGTGCAACGTTTATAAAATGTAAGCGAATCACCGATACAAATAAATTGATTTTTTTTATTTTACCAGATAAAGCCCACTGAGCTATTAGCTTCTCTTTGAGAAGCGACCTCGCCACAAATGATAGCTCAACAAAGTGGCTTATCACGTGGAAATGTATAGCTGCCACATCATCTAAATGATCGCAAATGAAGGTGTCATGGGTTGTGGTCTTGCCATGCCGACAGACAAAAAGTGTTAGGTAATGGTCATCCAGTTTACACTGAATGGCAAAAGCTGGCGGATATGGGCAGGTTGACTGTGTCTGGGTCAGAACAGCGGAGTAACTCATCCCTGGTGTCCAGTAAACGATTCAGTGAAGTCATCATCAAACTGCCGAACAAATTAGTGTGACATTGTCTAGGTCTCCGACTTTTCTCTTAAATCAACCACCACAGTGAACCTACGTGAGCTTCTGTCTCCCCAGAAAACGCGCACTCGTCTGTCAGGTTACGATAATAGTAGCCGCCGCTCAACGCTACCACGTGATTTTACTCAAGAGAGTCTGTTTTTTTGTTTAAAGCAACGAGGATGTTCTCTGGTTTATTCTAGAGAGTAGGCAAGGCTCCATTCTAGTTCAGCAACGGCTGAATTGCAGCCAACACAGCACAACAGACAGCGGCTGCTGCCATTAATGAGCAGGTGCAGTCATTCCGCCAAAACATTGTTGAAAGTGAACAAAGAAGCACTCGATTCGATGGCACGCATTGAGGACGACGGCTCAGGTTAAGGATGTTGCAGGTGGCGCCGTGGTGCCGAGATGTTTAAAAGCCTCGCTGCTTTGTGTCAAGGAGTGCATTGGGTTCGATCCTCACCCGATCCTCACCCTGCATGTTCTCCCCCTGGTTACCTGGATTTTTTTTTTCGGGTCCTCCCCCCCCACCCCTCACACACATTTAGAAATATGCGTTTAAGAATATTTGGCTGCTAAAAAAAAATTCCACGTGATAAGCAATTTCGTTGGGCTCTTATTTGTGGCCAGGTCGCTTATGAAAAAGACCTATATAACTCCATGGGCCTTAATTGATACAATAAAAAATAGATTAGGTGTGCACTGCCTGTATGTATGTATGCTGAACTTCTTTCGCACAGTACATAGCCAACCGTGCTAATCGGAGGTGCCAAATATCAGCTCCCTGTAATACTCACACAAGCACACCTCCTGCAGCGAATGAAGACACATTGGAAGCCAGATAACAGAAAATGGAAATAATTTTTTTTAACTATATGATTAAAGATTTTAAGTTTTCGTGACTGCAATGATCCATATTCTTTTAACTGCCCTAACCCTGGCTTCTCTCCCACTTCAGTAAAAATGTTCTTGCTGTGGTTGTCACACCTGATGACGATTGCTTGTGTTGCAATCGAAACGTCGTAATTTAATTGATTTATTTGTTTTTTTCACCGACGTGACTTTAGCGAAAGAACCAAAGAATATATGATTAAAATAGCAATTACACTTCATAGCCCCCTTGTCAATGTCCCCATACTGCGTGAGCCACTGCGGCTATTTTTCCCATACTTGACCACGCTGGTCAGTGCAGGTTGGTGGAGGTTGGGGCCCAGGCGGAACTGGTTCAGTTATCGCTGGCTACTTCATGTGCAGCCGTTTGCTTCGGACTCAAACCTCGGTAGAAATGCACAGCATTGCGGGTGAGGCACTGCGTCAGCACTCCTCCCCCAGAAATGAGAAACACTCACAATGTGGTAATACGTCGAGTTGAACTTGAAACAATTGATTAAGGTAAGCTCCGCCCTTGGGAACGCATGGGGGAAAAAACACGTATTTATCCTGCACAGTGGTTATGAATTTCATCGCGTAATGACGAATGGGAAAACGCTGTAATGCAACGTTGCTTTAAATTTGATTCATGGAACTTGGGATTTCCAGAGCACAGCCACATACTTCACTTTGCAGCCAACGTCTTGCACGTCTCATGCGCTCACTTGCATCCTCCTGCGTGGCACGACACTTTGCCTATACTTAATAGGAGGTGACGTAAATTACGTTGGTCACGTGCAGTCCCTTGCGCCCTATCAAACCTTTGTGTGGCAGAATTAAATAAGGCCTTCCGAGACCGAAATAATTTAAAAAAATAAATAACTAATAGCTTGGGGGGGGGGGGGTAACAGCTTCTGAATTTAAAGTGTGCTTTGCGTACATTATATTTCATGTGCTCAGTGTAACAGCGAACTCAAAAGTGGACGATAATGTTGTCGCGGCACATTCAAACTCGTATTACCTCCCTTGACCTGGGGGGGGGGGTGGGAATAACGAAAAGCATCAAATTCAAATGACACCCCTTAAAAAAATGGCACGTTCCACATCGAGTTAAGACGAACACGTGTTCCCGTAAAGGCGGCTCAAAGAATATCAGATGTAGGCCGCTCATGTCGGGGACCCATTTAATTTATTTTCCTCGGGGCTTTTTAATCTAGGAATCACATCACCAAGCTCTCCAATGCAGCAATAAACATTATCCTTTCATCTGGCCCTGTTCAATAGAAAACATTACTGAGATAAAAGGTGCATTGTGTTTAATTGTTATTAATTTATTTAGCACGGCAATGATTGCAGTTGGGTTTTAATTATAGCTATTAATGCTCCAAACTGTGCTTTTAGATCCAATAATATGTAAAGACACCCATTAGAAAACATGCCTGTACAGTATAAATCAGTAAATTGCACTAGCGCAGTAGGAAATGATTTTATGTCGAGAATGGTGGCGGCATAAGCGAACCAAGCAAAAGCGTAAGGCCCCCAAGCAGCTCGTGACGAAAATAGGGGCACATAAAATATCAGCTGAAATTAAAATCCCAATAAACATTACACGCTATTTAACATAAAAAATGGAACCTCTCTCAGCACTCATTTCACGATATATATACACGTGTGTGTCTATATCAGAGGTCGCAACCGGGTACCCAATACCCGTACCCTACCCGATACCCGGCTACCCGTACCCGGCCGGGTACGGGTACAGGTACCCGTTTGCGACACTAGTGTGGCCGGGTACGGGAAGGCCGTGAGTCACTGGTGAGTAACCGTTTGTCACTCATTTCGGGTAGGGTACGGGTAGGGAACGGGTACCCATTTGCGACCCTGGTGCGGCCGGGTACGGGTAAGGAATCAAAACCCGTTTGCGACCTCTGGTCTACATCTCTCTTAACTTACTACATTTGTATATCTTGTCTATATTCAAATGTCAAGCTCCAGTTCTCTTCTCACGAGGTTTTAATAAATGGAAAGAGGAGGTCCCCAAACAAGAACGTCAGCTTTGGGCCCTCAATTAGGCGCACGCCACCACTGGTCTCGAAGATGCGTACGAAACCAAAAAGAAAGTAAATAGATTCCACTTTCTACAACAGTGGCGTCACCTTGACAGGAGAAAGTGCTGTGTGGCGCGTTGTCTGATAATACCTCGCGCACAACAGCTTACGACACCATCAATACGCCCGCAAGCACTGCGCAGAAGCCACTTGATTTACATTTCTCGCACAACCAACTTAAAACATAATCAATCTGCGGCTTCATCTTTCGGCGTGGGACATCTGAAGCGGCGACATCAAACAAGCGGCGATGATGCCACAACCGCCTTTGTCAATACTTGCCAGAGGTGACCCGCGGGTCCTAACAACATCCACGCAGCTTCCCAGTCACTGCTATTTAAGGAGCTCTTATAATAAGGGGAGGGGAGGGGGGGGTCACCGTTAAATATGCATCAAGATTAATAAGGCAGCATAATGTATTTTTGATGTCAGCACGCTCAATGTTTATTTGCAGGCAGTCGTTTAAACATATGCAAAATTTTAGACCAGACGGAAATGCCAATGGAGGGAAGAAGAATGAGACGTAGATGGAGCATGATGTGGCCGGATGGGATGAGAAGTTTGGAGGTGTGCACTCCGAGATGGAGGTGGTCAGAAATCATCAAGAGTGAGCGGACGGCTGGGAAAACCGCACAGAAAGGGTAAATAATCTAAAGAGTTTCAACGTTTCGTGTGCCAGCATCGCTCCACACTGATCAGTGTTGGGACATTCTGCTCAATGTCTGCAGCAAGAACAGGCAACGAGGCTCCTCAATCATCCTGCGGTGTTCTTACATCAGAGATTATTCAAGTGCATTCATTAGTCTATTGATAACTGGAGCCTATTGTTGCCCCCCCCTCCCCCACCCTGCAAGCCCCCCCCCCCCAAACACCGAACTGTATTGACCAGCATGATGAAGTATAGTCAAACAACCCCCAAAACTGATACAGCATGGACACATCCTTTGGTGAGCAGGGGATTGGCAGGGGGTTGTCAATTCATCATCATCAGCAGCCACGGTCGATCCACTCATGTCTACAGTTATACCATCTGGTCCAGAAGATTTCCCCATTTTCCTTCTGCGAAGGGCAGTTAACTTCACAAAATGCCACATCTGGAACTTCCTCTTCTGAGTAACGGTCTGATGCTTGAGCTATATTAATTTTTGTTGTTGCCCTAAAGATCTACGTAAAATATATCGTTAGATGTAAGCGGGCACTAAGTATGAAACTGCTCCCGAGTGTGGATGTGTCTCTCCATACATCTCTCTCTCCCCCCTCCTCTATACGCATTCAACTGCCGCGGACATCGTCGTGAAAACACAACCATCGGGGCCCTGTGGTTCAGCCAGTCGGTCCTCCGGGACGTGGCACGCAGCCAAACAACGCCGAGACCCGTCGCGGAACGCCGTGTCGTCGCAAAGTCACAACGCCACCGCACTTGGCAGCGCCCGCATCGCACAATTGATTAAAATGCAAATGAGCCATCCGCAGCATTAAAAGAAAAAAAACCTTTCCATTTGAAATTCTATTTCTGTGACACCGTGAAAAAAATTGAATCTGCAAGTGCGACGCAGTGGGATGCTGTCGCCGGCGTAGTGGTTAGCACGCTGGTCTTGCAATCCAGAGGGCTGCCGGTTCAGTCTCCTGGAACGGCGGTCGAAAACAATGGTGATGAAGGTTCCTGCACTTTCCCTGTCTCTATCCCCCCGCCCGCGCCCTGCCCCTGCCAGCAGTATGAACGGGTGCTCCGTACTTGGTCGGTCGGCAGGTTGCGTGTGGCATCTGGCCGGTGTGGCAGGAGAAGAGGCCAAAATACCATCTGGATGGGATTTCTCGAGGCTCATTCTGAAGGAGGGCATTCATTCCACCAGCAGTGGCATGAGCAAGAACTTGCAGGGCTGCACCTTGACCTGTTTGTACATTGTACAGTGGTTTTTATTTATTCTACAGCTTCAATGAAAAGCAGAAGTCCTGAAACAAGCATTCTCAAACGAGCGTGTAATTTTATGCCCTCTATCCTGGTATGGAATGTACCCTGGCAGCATGCGCGCCTGCAGCATACTTGGGCGATAAATTCGTAAATAATTTGCCCACGTTTTCACATACATAATGCACCACACGTCGCAACGCATGGCACTCGATGTGCATTGCGTGAGGAGGATGTTCACACACGCGCTGTTCCATCTTCAGCGCAGTCATTTGTTCTAATACGGACTAGCGCTGCCTTAGAAAAAAAAAACACTCACCACGGTTGAGGCTTTGCTTCCCATAAAAACTTCCCATAAAAGCCGGCCCCAAGCACTAACGATTTGTGGGGGAAAAACATATTTACAGCAAGGGCTTGAGCACAAATTGCCACCGGCTGTGCCTTGACTACAAATTGGTTGCCCCACCACAGGCATATATGGCTTCCCTCTGACAAGGAGCATTTATCCTGCTCCTCTACATGACGGCGAGATCGGTTGAAAGACCGCAAAATGCGCGGACACGTGACTTCACCACGCCGCCACGACAAGCAAATCACCGAATCTGCGTTGGAACATCGCGCCCAATTTGTTTTTATCTCTTGCGCCACACGAGGAGAAGATGGATGGAGGGAACGCACGCCTTCCATTTCGATGACCTGGAAAGGGGATGTTTAGCCGAACGTTTCTGGGTCGCGAGCCCCTGGAACGCCTGATCCACACAACGGCATGAGCCGCGTTCACCCGTACAAGTGCAGATTTCGCACACGGCGTGCGACGCCACTGCGCGCCGTTCCCAACACGTGGCCGCTGAACCACGCGGCTGGGGATGGAGGGGGGTGGCCATTGCGATGGTTGATCTGAGCAGAAAGCGGCGACGATGAGGTCAGCGCTGGCTGACGAGAACAGCGCGTGCGCCCTTTTAGTCGGGGACTTAAACCGAGATCGGGGCGGAGGAGTTTAGTCTGGTCGCGTGGTGTGCGGACGCGCACAGGTTGAAAGTGATTGATCCAGATTTGTACAAAATCATAAAAAATGCATGCATGTGAGCACTACAACCACTACTTCACGCGGCGTAGTGATCCAAGGGTGGCTCTCTCTCACTCTCTCCACATCTCTCTCCCTCGCACTGCCTTTGGTCGCTTGTCTTTGATCTCGGAGGATGCGGCGCAGAATTGCATGCAGACACCCGAGCGGAGAGTGAAGCTGTTCAGAAACATTAAAATAGGGATTTCCATAATTTAACAAGAAAGCCTCAGACGGAACGGGAAAAATCTAAGTCTCTGCTGGCATCTGCCAGGAATTCATTAAAACGGCATAATCCCGACACCTGGATTCGCTCGAACCCGATAGCGGCTCATCACTGCACTTACGGCCTGGAATACGCTCATTAAACTGTTGGACAGACTCCCTTCTCATAGCGGATGAGCTTCAAAGTCAAAGCCCTCTGCACACTTCCTTCCCCGGTGCAACTTTAAGTTTACGTACATTTCACTTTCACCGACTTGCACCTGAGGCCAAGGACGAACCCCTAATTGGAAATAATGAGTGTGATCGAACATACTTTTTTTGTTACAAAAATCATCATGCACAGCAGCCGTTATAAGCCGCGGATCCACAAAGAGCGTGTTTGTTAGGAGGCTGACATTTCGCAACGGGGAATATTGTTTAATGCGAGGGCGAAATGTGGCATGACAGCAGCGAACGGCGGTCTACTCTTGCGAGGTGTGGGTAAGAATAGCGAGCACAGTGTTGCTGCTCGACTGAGGAATAGGACACTTTGCAAATGCAGTTAAAGCACTGGGGCAAATTTGAACGCTATCGCGCCCAGATGATTCTAAGTGGGTCACAGCCAAGCTCTTCGCTAGGTGGTCGCAGAGCTGATGTTGCTGAGTGCGTGCAGAGGCCGGGGTGCAAACGAAACTTAATACAGGTAGGAACAACAGTTCCACACTGCCCACCAGGGAGTATTTGTCTGTCTGTCGTGCATAGCCACGCCCTCGATTTGTATTTCATAGAGCGCTTCGGGCGGGCTCAGCACCACGTGACGCACCGCCCCACGCAGCTTGCGCCGCGTGACACGGATCGCACGAATGCGCTGTCACCAATTTCCTACCTGCCCACTCCTAAGGAACGTGTTTTTATGTTCTGCCAATTCCTGAAATTTATTCCGGTGGCTTGGTATGCCAAAGGTTGTCCTAACCAGCAGTGAGGCTGAGAATTGGCCAATAAGCACACACAGTCACTTCTCCTCCCCATTGTCCTGATCTTCCTCGTATCCACCCCATGTGTCAAGCCCACTAAAATAATATGCTTCACAAAAGCTCCTTTAACCCCGGCTACCCATTGCCGCCAACACAGTAACATATACCAAACATATACCATCATTCCTGTCTTCCCGTTAAGTTTGATAGTACAAGAAAATGATAAGCAACTAATTAATGTCCCTCATTACATCTTCCACAATCAAACTCTCCTCCTCTTAGTATGACAATAATAATGTAATGTACTTAAGAATTATAACATGAGGATTTCTCCACAAATCTGTCTGTCGCCTGATGATGCTCATTGTAATTACTGGCGAAACGTCGTACTTGAATTGTAAGTGTTGTGGGTTTACTCTCCAACACACCGATGTGCTGGGCTCGTAACGAATTGACATGTTTTGTTTACGTGACACAGCCTTACTAATTGGCTGCGTCAAGTGGTGGCGGGTTTACCGACACATTTATATTGACGTGATCTAACGCAAAAAAACCTCTATTATGAATAATAATGTAGTCGCCTTGTTAGTCCACTGCTGGATTGAGGCCTCTGCATGGCTGGAAATCAAACTTCGGTCGCTGGGATTACAGCTACGACGCCATACCTCTTACTATTAAAAATACTGAGAAATACGGAAGGTGCATTTCTGCATTGCAAATACGTGCATGAATTATGAAGAGATGAATAGACTTAGAAGACCAAATTGGCTCAGAGATCTCTATCGCACAATGTGGTCAATATGTTTTATGATTTTTAGGAAATGGTAGACAATGTAGACACATCAGAACGGATTAATTATACAAGCTCACTCCAGACCTCACCCTTGGTGGGTAATAAATTATTAAAGGCCTTGCAATGAAATGGCACGATACAAAAAATATATTTCCAAAAAAATGTGTTTTCTGAGCAAAATAATATCCGAGTTTGAGAAAAATAAAAGGGGACTCCGTTTAAAATGCACATGCGCATGGGGTTTAGTTGTTAGAGATGTTAAGAAAGACACGCATAAAAAAATGTATTTTTAATTTTAAATACTGCCGGCCAATGAACGGCTTTTTAAACGGCTTTTTCCCAAGAATGCAATATCCCGCAAAGTTAATGTGGCAGGAGGCAGGCTCGCCGCGTTCTTGGAAGCAATGTGTCTGGAAAAAGAGGGCTGCAGCAAGAGGTGCAATTTAACGTGATAAATGAAATTGAGGCAATTTTAAACATCATTCACACACAAAGTATTTTGATAAGCCCCCCCCCACCTCTCAATTTTCTGATTTGTACTCTATGAATTTATTAACAAACAGTGAATCTGTCCGGTATATTAAAACACCTCTTTTATACTATACCCTTTGTGCAGCAGAGTGTTTATTATCCAGAAAATATACTGTGGATTGCAATCCGCGAGCCATTTTCGGTGGCTCGCTGTTATCATGTCAGTTTAACGCTGTAAGGTCGCCACTATCAATAATTAGCTTTCACACATCTATTATGTTTGCGGCTTTCAAACTATGTGGCTCCTAATTTCTGTATGCAAATCATTTAAAATAATTACAGTGTATCTATTCCAAATCCACCAATGAATGAAGGCCACCCTCCTATGCCATGCCTGACGTGTTTTTTTTTACAATAATTCATCATGCTGGTCAGTGTGTGATTGTAAAAGGCTGGGTGGAGACAGGACCAATTTGACTAAAATTACTCACCACTAATGTTAGCAGTAATAAGAAACCAAACTCGGGCCACTGACTTAATAGCACAGCACACAAAAGCAAAGACAAAGATCCCCCGTATTGCTCGAAAGATTGTTGGGGCAAGTGCTGTTAGCAAGCACCTATGAAGGCCAGCATGGCACACGCGGGGTGGGTGGCCAGCACCACCTTTGTCTCCCCAGTGGCGATGTTAACACATCCCACCAGGTACTCATTTTGAGGTTGAGTCGACCTAGGAGAGGCCCAGGACCAATTCAGATAATTGTCACTGCTGTTCGCCGTGAGTGGGAATAAGAACTTGGGTCACCGGGTTCGTAGCGCGGCATGTTAACCGCAGCACCACTGCTTAGCCCGCACAGCACCCTAACCACTGTACCACAAAAAAATTTACACACAACCTCATATATGTGTAATGACAGGGTTACACCTGCTGACATGACAAAGTGACACCACCTGCTGGCCTGGGAAGGGTTTCACGGGTACAGCCACAGAGGTAACAGCCAATCAGGGAAGGAGGCGTATCTGGGGCAAAGGTAACAGGTGGGATTAGCCAAGATGCTCCGGGAACCTGCTCGAAGGTTCCACGAGAGGGTGTGGCCGGAGGCGGGGCCTAGCCACGCCTGGGGGGATATAAGGGGGAGCGGACCCGGAGCTCGGGGCTTGTGTGTGGGGTCCTGGGTCCTGGCTGTGCCGCTGTCACCGACGACATCTCTCTCCGTCGTCCGGCCACGTGGAAGATCTCATCGCCGTCATCGTCACGCCGCTCAGCCATCGGCGGAGACGAGTGTGGGCGAGGGGACCCCGCCGAGTGACCGGCTGTACGTGTAGCCAGTAGAGGTGTCACTGCCTAGAGTTATATTCAGTGAGAGAAAGAACCAGTGTTGACCTGTGTTGTGCCCAGTGTGCATTGAAGAACACACAGTTTGGCTTCTGCAAAGGACTAGGCACAAGAGAAGCAATCTTCTGTCTACAGATACTACTACAGCGATGCTACGAACATCAGAAAGAAGTGTACATCTGCTTCATAGATTACGAGAAAGCCTTTGACTCAGTCGACCACGACCGACTAGCAGCTCTATTAAAACAACTGGGACTAGATAAAAACGACATCAACTTCATCATTGCTCTTTATTGGAAGCAAACAGCCCAACTCCGATATGACAACGAATTGACAGACCCAACACCAATACAAAAAGGTGTACGACAAGGCTGCCCACTTTCACCCAGTCTTTTCAACATCTACTCGGAGCAGATTTTGATCGAACACTAGCAGATAAAAACATTGGTATTAAAGTCAATGGACAATACATCAACAACATCAGGTATGCCGACGACACTGCACTGCTGGCCGATTCGGAACAAGACCTACAACAAATCTTGGACGAGGTTGCCACAGAGAGTCAAATATGGGGCTTACGAATTAATAAAAAGAAAACAAAGGTTATGAAGGTCAGCCGAACTACAAGCGAAATAACAATCAAGCTTGGCAGCGAAAAATTGGAACAAGTACACCGATTTAAATACCTTGGTGTAATCATTGACGATCAGTTGAACCATGAAGTCGAAATCAAGAGCAGAATTGAACAAGCAAGGCAAGCATTTATTAAATGGAAAACACTCCTTGCAGACCGCAACTTGAGTACATCACTGAAACTGCGCACACTGAAATGCTACATCTGGTCAATTTTGCTGTACGGAGTAGAGACGTGGACACTGACAACAACAGCAACAAAAAGGCTCGAAGCTTTCGAGATGTGGCTGTATCGAAGAATGCTGAAAATCCCATGGACAGCCAAAACCACCAATACACAAGTTCTGCAAGATATGGGCACTGACAGGCAACTGCTGAAGACCGTCATTAGCAGGAAGTGTTACTACCTAGGCCACATTGCCCGAAACGACCACAAATACCAGCTATTAAAGCAAATCCTGGAAGGAAAAATCGAAGGGAAAAAACGACCAGGACGGCCAAAAACGACATGGCTCAGTAACATCAAAACATGGCTACAATTAACAACAGCAGCACAAACTCTACACGCCGTGCTAGACCGGGACCAATATCATCGTGAAGTCGCACACGCCGTTAGGCAGCACTAAAGAAGAAGAAGTGCCCAGTGTGAGAAATAAAGAAGACGTACCCTCTATACAACGTGTCGTGGAAGTCGCTCATTACATTGGTGTCAGAAGTGGTTCAAAATACAGTTACGAAGTTACTCATTACACATGCATGCACATTTCCATAAAGCAACTATACAATTTCCTCAATGGGAGAGGAACGTTGCCTGCATTAAATAAAAATTTGTAATCTAATAATGGTAAGCTTATAGAAATGATTAACCCCCCAGTGTAAATCCAGAGAATACAGATGGGAGAAAAAATGTTTAGTGTAATCCAAGTGAGTTGGTTGTGTGTTTGTTCCACACGGTGTAATTGAGCTACAATCAAGCATACCTTTAACTGCTTGGGCAACAAACATCCACGCTTCTTCGATGAACGAACGCGGTCATTTTGGTGCGAGTAGCTTCAAGCACAAAATACATTTCAAATCTTACCCACCTCAAATGTGCTAAGGTAAAACAGGACAAGGGTTAGGGACTGCTCCCCTGCCACCAACAATCTACTCACAAACACGTGAGAGCCTTGCGTGCAAGACGACATGTTATAATCATGTGAAAATGCTATTGTAAATATTTAATGCCACACAGCGGGGGGGGGGGGGGGGCGACTTCCATAGACCTTATTAATGGCCTCGATCCCTTTGACCTACTAAGGCCAGACATCAGTGATCTAATGGCAAGGCAGAAGGAAGTGTATAGAAAAAATTCCATACTAAGTTTAAATGGATGTCCACCCCTGCCTGCTCCTCTACCTTGACCTGAATTAGAGGTTTAATGTTCAGCTGAGCGTGATTCAGAGCCAAAAGTAGTGGAAAAATACAGCACTTGGTGTGTTGATGACAATGATGGTGATGTGAAATGATGTATTCCTTCTTCTTGGTTCTTTTGGTAAAGTCACGTAGAAGGGAAATAATAAAATAATGAAAATAAAACATTATAAAATACAATTCTCACGACATTTCGACCACAACGCAAGTAGCCGTCCTCGGGTGAAGAACAGGTCTTCTGTATTCCTTCAGAAGACAAACAAAATATATGTATAATAATGTATCGTTATCGTCCGGCATTTTCTATCCACTGCTGGATAATTCCCCCAGCATCTCCGCCTCCCCCAACACACACACACACTGTCACCATCCCGCAAGTTTCCTCGTCAACAGATAAGATGCTTGAGAATCTGGAGGAGCCAGACTGGATCGGGTCATCCATATTAGTCAGATACTCGGAGATGAGACAAAATTCACTCCCTTGAACCGACACCACGGCCAGCGTGGTAAAGCATCGTAAAAAAACAAACCCCTAGGACCGATATACACGTTTAAATTAAAAGTGACCTATACCAGGGGCGGTTTCTTCATTAGGGAGATTGGGCGACGCACCACCAATGTCATTCAACCACAGAGTCACGCTAGCCGTCACTGTGCCTCTGGATATAGTCCAATCAGCGTCATGCTACGTTCTGTGGAGTACCGCCTCTTTTTGGGCGATTTCCCTCCAGCTGAGAATCGCCCCGAGTGGTCCCATAGACTTACATTCAAAGATGTTTTTTTTCGAACGGGGGCGCTGCAATGCATTCTCTATGGCTTCCGGGAGGGCTCGCCCTAACGTGCTTACGTCATCATACGTGCTTACGTCATCATACGTAAGCACGTTTCATCCAACAATATAATTTGTCGCCACCTAGTGGAATCTTTAATAAAAGAAACTTGAGTGGTTTGTTTTAATAGTGAGTATAGAAACAAACAAGATGTATGGTAAGAGTCACTTTATTTTTCATTAATATTAAAGAAGTGAAGTTGCCTTTACATGCTTAAGCTGTTAATTTATCCATTGCATGGGTGGACCTTATCCTTATCAATCATCCAGACATTTGCCCCCCCTGAGAGATTTTGCAGGAGCCGCCACTGACCTATACCATATATACAAAAGCTTGCCAGAGCTTCATTTATATTCGGGGTGGCGTGATGGTTAGAGCACTGTTGCTATGAATCTGGAGGTCCCAGTTTGAGTCTAACGCTGGCTACAGGATCAGCGGCGAGCGCGTGACACCTGAACCGGTCCAAGGGCTGCCCCTCATCCTTAACGAAACCACACTGACAGTGTGGTGAAGTATGACCCAACAACCCAAACAACTCAACATGGCACGGGGAGGCCGTAGTGCGGCTGTGGATTGTCAAAGGTCTGTTCAGTTATTACCATGGGCCGTCCCCCCCACCAAAGGCGCGCGAGTTGGTATGGTCGTGTACACGTCATAAATAAATAAAGAGATAACGCAAAAACATTGAACTAAATCGCTCATTAAACTTATTAAAAGTTGACGGATGTTAAAAAGGAATAACGTTGCTAACGGCAGGGCTTATGGCGTGGTACCTGGCTATTTTTTTAAATCCTTTATATTAAGTTTGCTTGCTTGCTTAGGACCGTGCACATCTTTCGGTCGTTTTTTAACCCACTTCCCGTGATCCAATCGAGCTGACATTTTGTACACAGACTCGTTGTGCGTGACAATGCATTTTCGTGAAAGAACATTTCCAAAATTTTACACTGTTTAGGGAAAAAAATTAAATATTTAATTACCAATTGTTTAATGCTGCCAGACAATCATCTGACCCATAGGTGGCAGCCATCTCAAGCCAGAGGACGAGATGACTCTAGCCGCCACGCATATAAAGGATTTATAGTGAAAAACTTTGTTTTTACGGGTTATACTTGTATTTAACGTAAAACCCCACCGTTGGAGAGCCAAATCCGTCGCAAGCGCGCGAACACACACAAAGCCACACTCTCTGGTTCTTTCGGTAAAGTCACGTAGATAGAAAATATTACAAAAGAAAACACGACGTTTCGGTCACAACACAAGCGTCCGTCTTCAGGTGAGAAAGTGATCTGCTTGTGTTGCCACCGAAATGTCGTGTTTTCTTTAATTCTTTTTTCTATCTACGTGACTTTACCGAAAAAACCAGAGAGCATCGATTCCTACAGTCACAAAAGCTTCAAATCTCGATACACAAAGCCACAAACAGACAATTTTAGACTTTTAGATATTTCGATGGTTTATAAATGAACTTTCCTTAAATGATGATGATGCGCATCATCACTTTATCTCATTACTTTCTCTCTCTCGATGCAATCGTGTAGAGTTCCAGATGTGAGTCGCAGGAAGCAAGTTCGTGAATAATGAGGGAATATTGTACAGAAATGTGGACTAATCACAGACAGATCCGCCCCCGCCTGCCCATAAATGTAATTGAAATTAATGGTCATTTGGCGAAAAGTCAATTGGACGTGATTTGCTTTTTTATGCATCAGCGATGATGATAATAGTAGTAATGTCATCATAGGCAACACAAGGCAGGTCATGCCTCTTCAACCGTTAAAACCCTTGCAGCAACACTCAAACGTGCTCGTATCTTGAACAACAAACACAACACACGATTTCTGTCCTTGGCCTAATTTAATTGCAAAATTAAGTGAGGCCAATGTAAATGTTTCATACTGGCTTATGCAACACTATAATAATAAAAAAAAAACTCCAATAATTTGACCGCAATGCATTTTAAATGCAGTTTTCAGCAGATAATTAATATACAGTTGGCTAGCCTCACTCTTTGCATGATGGTGGATTTTTTCCTCCAGTTTTTCCCTCTACATTTAGAAACATGCATTGAGAATATTTAGATTCAATCTTGACTTAAAGCTTTCGTGACTGCAGGAATTCATATTCTTTGGGTCTTTCGGTAAAGTCACGTAGATAGGGTCAAAGAAAATAACAGAAAACTACGACGTTTCGATCGCAACACAAGCGGTCGTCATCAGGAAAAGGGGGTTAGCCTCCAAAGGCAAACTGTTTATAAAGGTTTGAAATGGGCGTAGCCCAAGTGTCAGCAGCCATGGGCGGGGCAGCTAATGTTAATGTAAGTGATGGTAGTAGTGGGCAACGTTGGCGTTGGTGGTGGGTTTCCACCAATTAAAGGGCTGCCAGGTAATCATTGCACCTCGCTTTACACACTCACACTGTTGACGGTGGAGGTTGCTGCGAGAGGTGATGGTACTCGTAGAGGGCCACGGTGGCCCTGGTGGTGAGTTTCCACCAATAGAGGGCTACTGCTAGTGGCGATGGTAGTAGTGGGCAGTGATGGTCCTGGTAGTGGGCTTACACCAGTAAAGGGCTACTGCTAGTGGTGATGGTAGTAGTGGGCAGTGATGGTCACGGTGGTGGGCTTCCACCAATTAAAGGGCTACTGCTAGTGGCGATGGTAGTAGTGGGCAGTGATCGTCCTGGTGGTGGGCTTACACCAATTAAAGGGCTACCAGGTCTAAAATGGAAACATTACAGCCAGTTATGACTTAAACTGGTTGATAACATCCTTCCAGTGATTGCTGAGTTTGTACCCATCTTCTCGGTTGAAATTGTGTCTATGTCTGTATATATGGATGGCCTAACGAATGAATCTTTGTTGATAGCCAGTGGGTTTGCAAAGTACCTTCGTCTTTGATAAATAAATTTCGCGTGAGCCCACTGCATTAAAGCAATGGTCAGCCACGGCCGAGGTATTGGTCCTATCGTATTTCAGATCTGCCTTGTGTTCACAAACACGGTCCGAGACATGTCGCTTAGTTTCCCCAATGTAACTACTGCCGCAGACACAGCTTAGTTTGTAGATGCCGGGGTATTGCATGTCAGGGATCACATCCTTCACAGATGGGATCAGATCACGAATTTTATGTACTGTGTTAAATCGAACCTGGATCTTGTGTTTGTTCATGATTTTGGAAATATTTTGGTGATCCCTGCTATGTATGGCAAGGTGATGGTTTTGATTGGGTCCTCAGAGGGATCTTTTCCAACGGTTGGGGTGATAGCTTTACGGATTGAGTAGTCTGAATATCCATTCATCTTGAGAGCTTGGTGTACGTGTTCCAGTTCACTGGCTAGGTGATGATGGTTGGAAAATAGATCGAGCTCTATGGCGTAGAGTTTTGATGAGGGAATTCTTCTGAGATGGATGGTGGTGTGAGTTAGGTTTTAGGTAGGCATCCTTATGGATTTCTTTCCTGGAGACAGAGTGGCCCATTGAGTCATATGATCTTTTCGATTAAAACATCCAAGAATGGTAGCTTGCCATCCTTTTCCACCTCCATGGTGAATTTGATGGCTGGGTGTATGGAATTGATGTGGAATTGATGTGGTGTATGGAATTGATGTGGTTGAGGAATTGGTTCAATATTCAGATTATGTTGGTGCCATTAATGTCCAAATGATGGACCACTTTGTTGAACTATCATTTATGGCCAGGCCGCTTTTGAAAAATAACTTAATACCAAACTGGGGCCTTTTCGTGGTATGATGGGGATGGTTTAGTTGTATTTGTATGTGTTTGGGTGATTTGTTTACCTTTCTTGTAGCGGCTAGCGCACTGCGCTACGATTCCAGCAACCCGAGTTTTATTCCGAATCACGGCCAACACCAGTGGCGAATATCTGAACCGGTCCTGGGCCTCCCCTAGATCGACTCAGCCTCAAATGAGTACCTGGTGTGATGTGTAAACATCGTCACTGGGAGACAAAGGCGGTCGGGCGTGGTGCTAGCCACCCACCCCCTGCTGTGCTGTGCCGGCCTTCACAAGTGCTGCTCGCTAACAGCACTTGCCCCAACAGTCTGTTACAAGCTATAGGGGGGATCTTTGTCTTTGTTTACATTTCTTGTACTTTGCATTACTATCATGTTTTTGGATTGTTTGCTGTTGTAATGTTCTTACCCGCTCCTACTGGACATCTGTGAAAAAGAGTTTTAAAGCTCACGTAGAATGTAAATATTAAAATAAAACATATAAAAGAATTTTCACGACGTTTCGGCCACAACGCAAGCAGCCGTCCTGAGGCCGTGAGAATTATTTTATATGTTTTCTTTAATTATTTTATTATTTCCATTCTACGTGACTTTACCGAAAGAACCAAGAAGATGAATCCCTGCAGTCACGAAAGCTTTAAATCGAAAAGTTTTAAAGCTCTCCGGATTCCTCCGGTATAAACACATATTCTGATGTTTCCGGCCTGTTGTTGCCCAGTCATCAATGCTCGGCTTGGAAACTGTGGTGGCTTCAACACCGCCATGTGTGCACTTGGCAGCAATCCTCGATGTGGTGTTAAATGCATTTGCGCTGAATGTGCGAAATCCACGGAAAAATATTACAGTGTGTACAAACATTCTCCATCCCGGGCACAGCACGCTTGCTACCGAGCCAGACTGCAGAGTTGACGGTTCAATTCCCCCGCAGCAGCCAAATACATTCTATGGGGAGCTAGCGAAGCGTGTGTGTTGTCAGGTATTAAGTGGGGCATTAAAAAGGGCCCAGTAGCATCATCATTCATGACGGTAAGCCCACTCCATGGCAATTGAAAAACCATTCAAAATGTTCGTGATATTGAAAATCCATTCAGAAATATCCCTGAGTTAAGTGTGTCCGAGAAGGACCCCTAGTAAAATATTTTCACAGCAAATCTTAAAAATTCCTTTAAGTGGCTTGACACGATTTTCTCAAATGATGGTCAAGCTGATGGTTTTCTTTTTAAATTAACAGCCAGAAATTAGCCAAGTCAAGCACTAAACCAAATGTGTGCAGTCACTGGTGATCTGGCAGAGAAAATCAACTCTCTGGGTCTGAGAACCCTATGTTGTTCATGGCTGGCTGCTGCTAGGATGTAAACCCATAATCTAAGTGGCACCAGCTCAATGCTCTGACCTCTGAACTACCTGAGCCACCTGGGCACCTCACATGCATCATTTGAGTCAAACATTTCCTGTGGAACTCAGAACCCCTCTTTAGGAGGAATAGTTCATCTTAATATGCTATATACTGGTAAAATAAAGTGCACATCAAATATAAACCTAACATTCTTCGTCCTCACGCCATGCCAAAAATACACCATACGAACGACTATTATTCAGTCCCTCCAGAAAAACGCGATTATGCGATCGCAAGATTCCAGGCAAAATCAGCCAAAGTCCGCATATTTATGCGGGGGGCGCGTTTTTTCAAATACTCCGCACTTTCGCCGCATAAATTGCAGATTTCCGCGCGCAAAATATGCGGGCTTGCATGATTTCATAATCCCCGCATTTTCGTTGCAAAAAGTCACATATATCTTAGCAGAAAGTTGAAAAATGTTGCGTTTACTTCACACAAGCGCAGCCATTTCCCCTGTTGCCATGGGAACGTTATGAAGTGACGTCACTCATTACGCGACATCATTGAAAAGCTGCAAACCCCGCGATGCCAATGAAACCATGATGAAGAGTTTATGCAACTTTACAGTTGTAAGATTGCACTTTTTTGTTAGTAGTATGTAAATTTACATTACTGTAAGACTGTACTGTTACTGTATTGCTTACGTTACTGTGCACTGAAAACACTTATTTTAACAGAAGATGTCTGTTTTGTATAGCTACCTCTGTAAAACAGGAAGCACACATTTTATTTTTAAATATTTTATTTATTCATTTTTACAGAAGTTGTAGCATATTCATTTTGTAAAGCTACAGAACTTGTTCGACTCAATGTTTTGTAAGTTTGAGCCATCTGTTTGTTAAGGTCTGAAATAAAACAAGATGAGAACTTAAATATTCCCAGCACTTTCTGTGATGTAGTATGCTTGCTTATCATATGAAGTAATAAGAAATTACTCTTTACATTAAAGTAGTAGCCTAGTGAATAGGGTGTTGGGGGAATCACTTTTTTTTCTCTTTTTCATCAAACCGCAGTTTTTGCAAGTTCCCGCAATTTTTGCAAGTTCCGCAATTTTTGCAAATTCCCGCAATTTAATCGCATAAAATTGCATAAATATCCCGCATATTCCATCGCATTTTTTAAGAAAACGTGCCGCATAATCAACGATTTTTGCCCGCAACAATCACCAAAAAACTCCGCCTTTTTCTGGAGGGACTGATTATTCTCCAACTCAATTATCGTCATGTGAGTGTGCACTACAGGTGTGCGGGGACCGTGTGCAGTGTGCAATGTGCGTTCCTCAAACAGGGTGGGAATGCGGCGCTTTCATGCAACGTCACGTCGCAAACGAGGCAACCAACGAAAGGCCTCCAGCAGCACAGTGTTCCCGGGCAGTGCTAATGCTGCTGTGTCATCACCCTTGCAGTTCCGCCCGAGCCACGAAATGCATAGCGACGAATATCAGAGGCCACCAATGGAGCAAACATGTTTCTAATGAACATGATGGCTTATAGGGGAAGAAATAGCGTCAAGAATGGAACATGAAAAGTGTACATGCTTCATGAATTATCCTCGAATATCGAAGCAGTAGGGGTGGATCAATGTTACAGTGTTTTGTGCGCTGCGCTATTATCTGGGGGCCCAAGTTCGATGGCAAGCCACGGTTGTGAACATCAGTGGCAAGTGATATCAGAACCAGTCCTGCCCTCACACCCCTTCACCAATCCACACACACAAGCATGGTGAAGTATGTTGGTGTGAATTAAAGTCCAGAAACCCGATTTGAACCATATTCTTAGGTTTTTTCGGTAAAGTCACGTAGGTAAAAAAACACAAGCTTCCGTCTTCAGGTGGTACCGTCACAGCCCCGACAGCTGTATCAAGTAAATGATACAGCTGTCGTGGCTGTGACGGTACCACCTGAAGACGGAAGCTTGTGTTGCCTCCGAAACGTCGTGATTTTTTTTTTAATGTTTTTTTTTACCTACGTGACTTTACCGAAAAAACCTAAGAATATGAATCCTTGCAGTCACGAAAGCTTCAAATCTAGAACCGATTTGAACCCTCGCCTCGGAACACACAACACAGCTCTTGCTCGTTAGTTAAGGTTTTATCGAACGGCTGCAGGAAGTATAGTTTCCTGAGCAGTGCAACACGGGTTTATGCAACTCATTGCCGACAGTGTGCCTGTCTGAGCATGCTCCGAGCTGGATACTGCCCTTCACATTAAGAGTAATAACACTGGTTAAAAAAAAAATGTCTGGCCTGGACTTTTGCAGCTGTTTTAGACTAATTTCAGGGTGCTGATTCCAAATCTGATCTCAGATTTGCTCTATCACATCATTTTATGCTATCGGCATACCCCATTTTCATTGATTTTACCCGAAATTAACTCTGTCACTTATGATTGCAAGTTGTTGCGAGTCAGTGACTGCTTTAGTGTTAAAATATGGTGCTGTATTTTTAGGATAGTGTGTTTATAATATCATTTTATGTAGATATCCACATTTATTTAATATTTTTATTCCGCAGTTTTTATTGAAAATGCAATATTTGATATCTCAAAAACCTGATGTGATAGACAAAAACTGATGCCAGATTTGGAATCAGCACCCCAAAATTACATTAAAACCGTTGGAATACCTTATGCCAGAAAAAGTGTGTTGACCAGTGTAATTATTAACGACGCTGAGGCCACGAGCTCGTCCGTTGCCCTTTGGTCGAACCGGAAACACAGCTCCAGGCTCCAGCCCGATATGTATCAAGTCACTGCTTTCGAGCACATTTAAGCGCCAATATCCCCATTAGGTTATGGCGAATTGCAGCAATGCTATGGACGCCCTTACTAAAAGAGGGCGCCACATTAGTGTGCGCACACCACTGCACGACCCATGAGAGGTTAATTTCGTGCGAAGGCTGCGTGGTGTTTAACCGAGCTTGCAGTGGCGAGATGTTATCTCCCTCGCCTGGTATGCAGGAGAGAGTGGGTTTGATTCCAACCCTCACACGCCTGCTCTATATTTGGAGTTTTCACGTCTCCCTCTCCGGATCCTCCAGTTTTTTCCCCTTCACATTTCAAAATCAACGTGCGTTTTTGGTATTTTGCTGCTGTAAATTTCCACGTGATAAGCCACTTCTCGTTGAGCTGATCATTTGTGGCCAGGTCGCTTCTGAAAAAAGAGCTATACATAGCTCAGTGGGGGGGGGGCCCTTACCTGGTAACAACAACAACAAAAACATCTCCGTCGCCTGGAATCTTCGTATGTGACACCGGAAGCAACGCCGGACAGGCGACGGAGAATCTGAGAAACGCGCGACGGCCACCATCCACCGGCACGGGCGGGGCCCAAGTGGCCAGGAGCAGAAGGCCCCAAGTGGCCAGGGGGCCCCAAGTGGCCAGGGCTGGCCTCGTCGCGCACCGCCCTGGGCCTCGTGCAACACCGAGAGGAGGGGGGGGGGGGTGTTTAGACGTCGCTTGCTTGTGCACGAAGAGAAATTTGAACCTTATGGCGGTATAATGTCCGTGATGCAGTAATTTTTAGCTTGTTGATGGTCGGCGATGCGGCAATCGACTCATCTCGACGAGCTGTACACGATGCACTGTTCAAAGTTTAAATTTTCGATAACGGATTTTTTTATGCTGATGTGTTGCGTTTGGACATCACGGCGTAGCACCGATTTCGGATTGATTGGTACCCCAGTCGCGGAGTGAAGTACACCCCTGGAAAAAAATTGTGTCCCAGAAATAAAACATTTAATTGCCTCGGCAATTTTGTATTAATTGGTACCCCCCCGGGGTACCGCCATGAGGATCATTTGTGGTGCACAGGCGGAGAATGGGCAGGAGATCTCGCATTTCTGGCTGGTTGGCTGGGTCTCCGTGTCGTTGCGTGCATTTGCTTCAGATGGGGGGGGGGGGTGCTGTTTGTTGTTATTTTGTATCGTGCGCTTTGCAACAAGTGTACAAGCATCGTGCCGATTGTTATTCTGAGATACCGGATGAATTTATGACGTTATTAGAATACTTGTATATTCAAAGTGTCTAGGGTGTTGGGAGTCATGTTATTAGTCCACGTCTTAAATGTGACTGAATGACGAGTCTGTATCCTGCTGGAAAGATTTATAAACTTTGAGCCGTGAGCAGGTGTATAATATATTTATTTAAAAAACGTAGACGAGATGAGCATGGAAAATGTATCATCATGTTATTTAATTATCAAGTCACACACGTTAATAACGATTTTCAGAAACATTTATCTTTTAGAATCTAGTTTACACCATCCATAAGAATAGCTGCAATTTAAAGTGGTGTTACACTGCAATTGGAAACACGCAGGCTGAGTGTGTTAATGAGATTGTGCAATTCAATTTGCATTACGGTACGTAATTGTTGTTTTCACGTGGAATAAATATTGTGCATACGCATGAATTCTGTACCTCTTTTCAAAATTGCATTTCTCTTTAGAACGATTCAATTTTTATAATGTGCATTGCATGTTCCAACATATAGATCAAATACATGGACATTAGCAAATAAAATGGAACCAAGTAAATAAAACATGCAAAACGTCGCATGAAACTCAACTCAATCGTCAAAAACACTATTTTACCTGGGGAAATATATAATTAGGGGACATTTTGAGCAATGGCCCTTTTTCATAGCACACAAATAGAGGCCGCAGAGATGAGAGTTGGAGACTGCACATTCCACCTGGGGCCTGCATATTCTCAGATTAACATAATACATTGCAATTTATACGACTACATTAAACCCCTCCCCCCCCCCCCCCGGTCTTCGCACCTGATAGGCCCACAGCGATGACGTCGCCTTTAATCTATTTAAGACCGAAACAGGAAGTTTGTTCACAATTCCGGCTATCGCCTGATGAGGCTGGTTGTAATCACCAGCGACACGTCGTGCTCAAATTGTAAATGTTGTGGGTTTACTCTCCGACACACTGGTGTGCTGTAGTAGCAACAGATTGCCACGTTTTGTTTACGTGGCAAACCTTACTAATTGGCTGTGTCGGGTGGTGGTGGGTTAATGACACATTTATATTCACCCGATCAAACCCAAAAACCTCTATTATGGACTCACAATTACATTTTAAACATGTTTCCTGATGAACAGGTTTTGAATTTGTAAATGCAATTACCTATTCGTAGCTATGGAGTAGCAGAAAAACCTTGCAATAATAAAAAAATACATCGCTAAAAAAGACTAATCTGTGTTCAAAGTTGCTGGCACAATTACATTATTATGGATATACAGTAACTGTTGTGTGGTCAATGGATAACTCCACTCAGTGATGCATTCCCAGGGCTAATTATCATATCAATAGCATTAAGGAAGCGATCAAGAAATGTTTGAGTCTAAAGCAGCAAAGGGACTTACAACTGTTTGAAATTCCTGAACCTTGCAAGAGTAGAGAATTTTAAAGGAGGCAATTAAAAATAAGTTTCATTAGTGGGTTTTTTTTTAGCCCATGCTATCCAATTTTACTGAGACATCAAATGTGTTTATTTAACAAATGTACGTTCCAAAAGAAGGGACACCACATGTGTGTCGAGCAGTCAATGGTGAAGCTACGTTTCAAGTGAAGGCGAGGCATTCCTTCAGTCCTCTTGGCTGATCGGTATTCAGTTTGAATTAAGCAGCCTTCTGTCCTTTTTCTGGTCTAATTTCCACCAAGCGTCAAGAAAAGGCCATCAACACTAAGCATTGACGTGTCACGTGGTCTTGCCTTAAGTTCTGCCACGGGATGAGACCAGAACAAGGACAGAATAACCGTGCTCGCTTGCGTTATCTCTTCATCTTACCTCCATGGCAATCTTAACCAGACCGACCTTGAGAAAGAGCCCATGTAGGAGCAACTCCTTACTTGGTAAAAAAAAATGATGTGACTCTCTTCAACATTTGATGAGGCTCTATAAACACTGCTTATCTCGACATGGTGGACAGGGTACGTGCACTGCTGGATATAGGAGGAAGGGCAGTTTACCGACTTGGGTATTTTTGGCGTGACACCCAGGAAGGGGGTTCACTGAACAAGACCCGACAAAAATGGTGGGATGCTGTAAGTGCAGACCTTTAAGGCAGGAATTCACACGGCAACAGTTTTGTTTCTGGCAGAGGGAAGGGAATGCTTGGCAAGGCCTTGCGACATCAATGGCATTGGCCCCGATGACCTCTTGATCTTGACAGTTTTACGACACACGAGGAAGCATCGACAAATCATTAGGAGCTACTTGTTTTGTGCAAGAGAACACACATGTTCGACGGCAGCTAAGAACGTGATTCTCTGCGATTGTATTCTCAGCACGCGCGTGCAATTGTCCACTTAACCCCCCCACCACTCCCCCGTCCTCGCCCAAAAGGGGCAACGCTTCAAGGATTGCGAAAAAAGGTTTAGAAAAGTATGACGGCGGCGTAGGCGCTCCTCTGTTACCCCACTCAGGCCTCAGGAACGCAACGCCCCTTGACGCTTGTGTAGTGGTGATACGCGCTGGGTGTATATGTCGTGTGCCAGCGCGTATGTACGGGTGTGTGTGTGGTGACGCGCGCTGACGGGGAGGAGCAGGCGTCAGTGCGCGGGTGGGGGTAGTGCTGCTGATTGGCTGTGTGCCGGTGACGCGCCCAGAGGGAGTGATCGGGTAGCAGCGCGGTGTGATTGGTCGGGGAGTGGAAACACGCGCTGAGCGGAACCGGATCGTAGGGATAGCGCGTGGGGATTGGGTAACTGAGGAGCGGTGCCGACGTTGAGGTCCGCATCCGCTCCGTCTCCCGGGAAGAAGGGGTATATAAGGTGATGCACAGAGGAGCAGGGGCAGAAGTGGAACCATCTAAGAATGAAGACGAAGGTGCAGAGATAGAGCCCGGAGAGGAGAGTAATGGAGAGTAATGGAGAGTAGAGGAGAGTAAGGTATAAGTGTGTAGCCAGCGAGAGAGAACGGTCTACACGAGCTGAGTAATGTATAGTGTGTAGCCAGCGAGAGAGAACGGTCTACACGAGCTGAGTAATGTATAGTGTGTAGCCAGCGAGAGAGAACGGTCTACACGAGCTGAGTAATGTATAGTGTGTAGCCAGCGAGAGAGAACGGTCTACACGAGCCGAGTATGCATACGGTGTAGCCAGAGAGAGAGAGGAAGGTCTACACGAGCCGAGTATGCATACGGTGTAGCCAGAGAGAGAGATGCAAAGTCTACACGAGGCGAGTGGAGAGTGTAGCAGAGGCGCAGAGTCTACACGAGGCGAGAGAGGAGTGTAGCCGAGGCGCGGAGTCTACACGAGGCACAGAGAGCCAGCAGCACAGAATCCAGAGTCAAGAGAAGCGCATTGTGAAGAAGAGAGGCCACGCGTTGTATTGTTACAAGTCAAGATTTAATAAAAGAAGTGTGTTCCCGTCAAGGAGTTTCCTGCCGTCATTTTCCAATACTTCATCTGGCGTCAGAAGTGAAACGGGCTTCCAAGTATGGAGACTAGGAAGACCCGTAGGACCCACGGGATTGACCGCGAGGAAGACCTGGACGACTCGGGGCCGCTGGTGGCGGGGGGTGAGGAAGAGGACTTGCCCACGCTGCAGGGTCCGTCGACGGCGCCGGCCGAGCGACCGGGGACAGACGCCGGGCTTCGTGAGGCGCACTCCCGACTGGCGGAGCTGCTGCTCGCCGCCGCGTCCATCTTGGCGGAGATCAGCTCGTCGGGAGGAGCGGGGACGGTGGGGGACATTTTACAAGGTCGCCCCGCAGATTCCCGCCAAAACGAATGGGGGATTCCCGCCATTGCGCCTGGGCCTACTTTTGGCGGGAACGGCGAGCGCCACGTGGTGGTGGGTTCCCAAGCGCGCGCATCGACGTCATCAGCGCGCGAGGGGGTCCGCCATCTTACGTCTGCTGCTGGAGCCGCCATCTTAGACACCGACGGACAGGCGGAGAGGAACCACGAGGCGGATGACTTCATTTTTCAGCAGCGCCTGCCCACGTTGTCAGCCTTCAAGGCGGAAGGCGGAGACTGGGGCCAATTTCAGCGAAGGTTTTTGGCGCATCAAGAGATGTCAGCGTGGTCCGATGCTACGGCGCTGCGGGCATTGCCCGCCATGCTGGACGACGATGCGCTCGCGGCCTTCAGGGCTGCACGGAAGTCGGACCGCTCCACGCTGAAGGATGCGCTGGGTTTGTTGGCCAGGGTCTACGGGCCTCCCTCTACGTGCCGCCATCAGTTCTACGCAAGACGGAAAGCGGCCACGGAGACCGCGCTGGCCTATCGCACGGCGTTGCAGGCTCTTGCTGATGCTGCGTTCCCTCGGATGGACGAGGAGGGCCAAGACGCGATGGTTTTGGAGCAGCTGCTCAAGTTGGCGCAGGACCTGGGGGTCCCTATCAACACAGCTGACGAGATTGATATTTCTTCTTTGAGAGTCGCCACGAGTATTCAAGCGCACGAGGCCCTACAACGGAAGCAAGGCGTTGGTTGCAACGCTGCTGTCGTCGCAGCCCCGGGTTTGGTGGTCGCCGAACCCCAAGTCGTCAGCCCACGAGAGGAGGCGTTCGCCACGGGACGACCAGGGGACTGGAGGCCGGGGGCCCGGTCGCCTCTGCGATCGGGCCGAAAGTCGGAGCAACCAAGATCTACTCCGACCCTCGTCACGTGCTATAACTGCGGCCTCCGGGGCCACGTGGCGTCCGGGTGCCGTGCTCCGCGGCAGCGCGCCATGGGAGCTCGGCTGGACGACGACCGAGAGCCCAAGTCATCTCTACAATCCCCGGCAAGTCGCGGCACCTCACACGCTCGGCCTGTTTATTCGGCACACATGGGACGCCGCGTTGCGGCGGAGGAGGGCCGGTTAAGGTTCGGGGATTCGGTTCGGCGAGGGGGGTTCGGCCGGGACCAGGGAGACATTGAATGGGCGGAATTGGGGCATAGAATTGTGGCTGCTTCGGCGGGTTCGTCCGTTGTTACGGGATCTATTGATGGGATTGAGATTAGGGTGTTAGTGGACACGGGGGCATCGGCAACTATTATATCGGACCTCATTTATAATATTCTTCCGGTCCAATGTCGTCCGCTGCTTCCAGTGGATGTGCCATTTTACGCCGCTAATGGGGGATCGTTGGGCATTATCGGTCAGGTTAGGGCGTCCATTTGCATTGGAGATATCAAATTGTCGGGACCCGTTTTCGTTTCGTCTTCTTTGGCAGTTCCGTGTCTTTTGGGCACTGACTTTTTGGCTAAAATGCCCATTAAAATTCTTATCGATCAACGATGCATTGAACTGCCATCGGGTCGCCGGATTTCATTTTTGACGGGCCCTACTGACATTCGGACGGCGTGCGCTACGATACAAGCGGTGGCGACGCAGACAGTGCAAGTGCCCCTGGGTTCACAGATGTTGATTCCCCTCCGGTTGTGGAAACCATGGGTGAGGGAGGCTTCGGGACAGAGTATGCTTTTGGGTCCTTCTAACAAGGCTGTTGGGGGTCTTGATTTATCGGTGGCTCACACTTTGGTGCGGGCTGACAGGGATCCGTTTGTGATGGTTTTGAACGCGGGGTCGCGACCAGCTGTCATTCCGCAGGGCACCGTGCTGGCTCACGCGGCGCAGGTCCCTGGGGATGATGGGTTGGTTGCGCAGGTGGGCTCGAGCCCCGCGCGGAACGTTGAGCCAAGGGAAGACCTTGAGTGGGTCCATTCGTTATGTGCCGCCTCGGACGATTTGTCGGCGGCGCAGTTGGGTGCGCTGCGCGAGTTGCTCATTGAATTCTCTGATGTATTCAGTAAACATAAGTATGACATTGGGTGCACGGATTTGTTGCACCATCACATTGAAACGGGCGATGCGGCGCCGGTCAGGCTAAATCCCTTCCGACTGAGTCCCGTGGAGAAGGAACATGTTCAGTCGGCTGTTAACGATATGCTAGAAGCCGATATTATTTCGCCCTCCTCTAGCCCGTGGGGAGCGCCTATTGTGCTGGTTAAGAAGCAGGACGGGTCCCTGCGATTCTGCGTTTATTTCCGTCGCCTGAATAAGATCTCTGTGGCTGACGCGTATCCGCTCCCCAGGATGGATGAGTCCCTCGATGCATTGTCTGGTGCGCGATATTTTTCGACTCTTGATTTGTTATCGGGGTTTTGGCAGTTGCCGCTCGACGAAGAGTCGAAACCTAAGACAGCATTTCGGACTCCAGGGGGGCTGTTCCAGTTTAACCGGTTACCCATGGGACTTCACTCCTCTCCAGCGACGTTTCAGCGACTTATGGAGCTGGTTTTGTCGGGCTTGCAGTGGGATACATGCTTGATTTATATGGACGATGTCATTGTTTTCAGTAAAACGTTTGAGGAACACCTCCGGCGATTGAGAGGGGTGTTCTTGCGAATGCGATCGGCTAAGTTGAAATTTAAACCGGCCAAATGTCACCTCCTTCGTAGGTCCGTTAGATACTTGGGTCACATTGTCGATTCTTCGGGGATCTCCACCGATCCCGCGAAGACGGATTGTGTCGGTTCGTGGCCGACACCTACGTCCGTTTCCGACGTGCGTAGTTTCATCGGGTTTGCTTCTTATTATCGGCGGTTCGTTGAGCACTTCGCCACTATTGCAAAACCCTTGCACGCTCTAACGGCGAAGGGAGTGAAGTTCAAATGGGGACCGGAGGAGGAGGCCGCGTTTCGCTCCCTCCGGGACGCCTTGGTGGGTGCCCCACCCTTGTGTTATCCCGATTTTGCCAGTCCCTTTTTGCTGGACACGGATGCTAGCAACACGGGCATTGGGGGGGTGCTATCCCAAGTCGTTGGGGGTGTCGAAAGAGTTGTCGCCTACGGTAGTAGGGTGTTGTCTCCGGCGGAGCAGCGCTACTGTGTCACCCGTCGCGAGCTGCTTGCCATTGTTTTTTTTGTGCAGCAGTTTAGGCCATATCTTTATGGTCGTCACTTTACAGTCCGAACGGACCACGCGGCGCTACAGTATTCATTGAGGGTCGCCCAGCCCTCGGGCCAGTTGTCGCGTTGGTTGGAAGTCCTCCAGGACTATCAGTTTACGACTACGTACCGTAAGGGGTTGCGACACACGAATGCCGATTGCTTGTCGCGGTTGTTGCCTTGTGATGAATGCGCGTGTTTGTCGGGATCGGCGCGCTGTAAACCGACGCTTGCGGGGGAGATGGGGGCACTGGCTGCGACAGCGGGCGCACCGATCGGGGATGATTCCACTGCCTCTCAGGGTCGGGACTCGCTGCTCTCGCTGTCGCTCAGCGAATGGGGCCGCCTCCAGATGGCGGACAGCTCGCTGCTAGCATTGCGCCGCAAGGTTGGGGGTCCCGAGGGGGACCAGGAGCGTACCGGCTCCTATGTACTTGAGCAGGGCGTGTTATTGAAATGGGACAGTTTGTCCCGGCGGAACGCACTCGTGGTGCCTTCCGCTGTGAGGGGGAGGGTTGTCTTGGCGGCACACGAACGCCTCTTGCACTTGGGAGTTAACAAGACGCTTGCCCTGCTTCAGCGTGACTATTACTGGCCGGGAATGGGAAGTGATGTGGTGCATATTCTGAAGGGGTGCGTTGAGTGCGCCAGGCGTAAACCACCGGCCGTGGCAGCTAATCCACCGCTGCAATCTATTCAGGTCTCGCGTACCAACGAGCTCGTTGCACTCGATATTTTGGGGCCCTTCCCAGTCACGCCGAGAGGGAATAAATATTTGTTAGTGGGGGTCGAATACTTTACCCGATGGCCTATGGCGTGGCCTCTCGCTAACCAGTCGGCAGCGGCTGTGACGGATGCCTTCGTCCAGGGCTATGTCCTGGACAAGGGGGCTCCCGAACGCCTGCTGACCGACCAAGGTAAAAATTTTTCGAGTAAATTGTTGCAAGAGGTGTGCGATCTGTTGGGTACCAAGAAGGTGCGTACCTCCCCGTACCACCCGCAGACTGACGGGATGGTGGAGAGACTCCACAAAACCTTGACTTCCATGCTGTGCCAGCAGGTGTGCGAGGCACATGTAGATTGGGACCTGCAGGTCCCGGGAGTCCTTGCCGCGTATAGAATGGCCCCCCATGCAGCTACGGGGTTTTCCCCATTCTATTTGATGTACGGTCGGGAAGCTGACCCGCCAATAGAAACGCAACTTGGCCTGTCCGCTCCACGAACTAATTCTAATTTGGCAGAACATATTAAGTTTAATATTCACAAGCTGACAGAGGCGAGGGAGGCCGCGCGGCTTAATTCGCGGGCTCGCCAAATTGCTAATGAACGGTTGCGGGCACGGAAGGTGTCCATGCACGAATGGAAACCAGGTGACAGGGCCTGGCTGCATTGCCCTCAGGCACCCTTGGCTACGTCGCCTAAATTGTTGAGACCGTGGAGGGGACCCGTGGAGGTCGTGCGCGTTGCACGGCCCCAGTGCGTTCAGATAAAGTGGGGAAAGCGCCGTTGGTACGTTCACCCCTCCCGACTGAAACCGTTCTCGCCTCCATATGGCCTCCCCTTGTGTCGTGATGGCCGGGCGTGTGACGTGACCGGCGACCCAGAGGGGGAAATGTCTCTGCCTGATCCACACGTATTTTCGCCTGATCTGCTCCCAGGTGTCTCGGAACTGACAGCTGCCGATCACCGGCGGCCGGATCTCCGCGGCGGGGCCGGCCCTTTCAGGCCCGTTCCGCGCCGTCTGGAGCAGCCGGAACCGCCGGACGGTCGTCAGTGTCCCGCCCCATACGATGGACCAGCCAGACGGACTCGCGCCAGGTCGTGCTACTTTGCATGACCTGCCTCGTGAGGAGTCGGGGCAGTTGGAGCGCCTCGTCACTGCGTGTAGTCGCAGGGACGTGGGGCGCGTTCGTTTCGAATTTGCTCGTATCGTGTTATTGTTGACTTTTCGGGTTCATTGTCAATCTGTACATAGTTATTCTTGTTGTTGTTGTTGTTGTGTTATGTTACGGGGCACACTCGGGGGGTTACGGGGTTTTTTTTGTTGGTTGTCGTTTTATCGTCGCGGTTGGTTGTTGTTAGCAGCCGGGCCGGCTGCGAGCTATGTGGGAGGGGGTGATGTAGTGGTGATACGCGCTGGGTGTATATGTCGTGTGCCAGCGCGTATGTACGGGTGTGTGTGTGGTGACGCGCGCTGACGGGGAGGAGCAGGCGTCAGTGCGCGGGTGGGGGTAGTGCTGCTGATTGGCTGTGTGCCGGTGACGCGCCCAGAGGGAGTGATCGGGTAGCAGCGCGGTGTGATTGGTCGGGGAGTGGAAACACGCGCTGAGCGGAACCGGATCGTAGGGATAGCGCGTGGGGATTGGGTAACTGAGGAGCGGTGCCGACGTTGAGGTCCGCATCCGCTCCGTCTCCCGGGAAGAAGGGGTATATAAGGTGATGCACAGAGGAGCAGGGGCAGAAGTGGAACCATCTAAGAATGAAGACGAAGGTGCAGAGATAGAGCCCGGAGAGGAGAGTAATGGAGAGTAATGGAGAGTAGAGGAGAGTAAGGTATAAGTGTGTAGCCAGCGAGAGAGAACGGTCTACACGAGCTGAGTAATGTATAGTGTGTAGCCAGCGAGAGAGAACGGTCTACACGAGCTGAGTAATGTATAGTGTGTAGCCAGCGAGAGAGAACGGTCTACACGAGCTGAGTAATGTATAGTGTGTAGCCAGCGAGAGAGAACGGTCTACACGAGCCGAGTATGCATACGGTGTAGCCAGAGAGAGAGAGGAAGGTCTACACGAGCCGAGTATGCATACGGTGTAGCCAGAGAGAGAGATGCAAAGTCTACACGAGGCGAGTGGAGAGTGTAGCAGAGGCGCAGAGTCTACACGAGGCGAGAGAGGAGTGTAGCCAAGGCGCGGAGTCTACACGAGGCACAGAGAGCCAGCAGCACAGAATCCAGAGTCAAGAGAAGCGCATTGTGAAGAAGAGAGGCCACGCGTTGTATTGTTACAAGTCAAGATTTAATAAAAGAAGTGTGTTCCCGTCAAGGAGTTTCCTGCCGTCATTTTCCAATACTTCACTTGTGCCTTTGTTTCCTTGATGGGCGATTCAAATGAGCCACGGTGTCCGGCCCCGACAGCGTCGTTGTGTATTTTAATCACGTGATGTCAACGAGGAGGATCGTCCTGGTGGGGATGTCTCAGAAGGTGACTGGGGCACCTTCTGAGACATCCCCTCCTGTCTGGGGGGGGGGGGGGGTCGAGTCAGGGGCCTGTCTGGGGGGGGGGAGGGGGTCCAGTCAGGTACCATGCGTGGGGTTTTCTCCGTGCGCTACAATTTTCTCCCACATATGAACACTTACAAATAGACCGAACACATTCCTGCGGAGGGAGCTGGTAGGAACGTTGGGTTGCTCGGTCAATGGCCAGGGTCAACGGCGGCGTGGTGTATTCCGCAAATATGCCCGACTGTGAGGGCGGGCACAAGCCGGCGTGAGTAGGTTAAACGTTGAGTTTTATAAGGGCACCACGGGGTGACCAGCCCCTCCCCACCCAGCCCCGCCCTCCCCTCCCCACCCAGCCCCGCCCTCCCCTCCCCACCCAGCCCCGCCCTCCCCTCCCCACCCAGCCCCGCCCTCCCCACCCACCCAGCCTCGCCCTCCCCACCCACCCAGCCCCGCCCTCCCCACCCACCCAGCCCCGCCCTCCCCACCCAGCCCCTCCCCACCCTCCCCACCCAGCCCCTCCACACCCTACCCACCCAGCCCCTCCCCATCCAGCCCCCCCCTCCCTCCCCACCCAGCCCCTCCCTGCACGACGGACGGACACAATAATCCCCTGTGGGCTAGTGTAACCAGGAGGTTCCTACCAGTATTAGTCATACAATACTCTGTCTAAATTATTATTGTAGTTCCCTCTTCCAACTTGTACAGTGTGTGACAGAATGTGTACAGTATAAATATCTGACCATTACTGAAGCAGCTTAGGATGGCTTTCCATATAAGATACAATCAATGCGCTCTATAATTATGACTCTTTAATTATAATGGCACTACCTACTCACCTTCAAATGTACCTGCAAATTAGGGGCCTATGGAGGGGGGAGGGGGGGGTTAACCCAAACGCGTACGCTTGCGTATGGGGGGGTCTACTGACAATGTACGCATAGGAAACGGGGGGTGTGGGGGTGAAGCCTCGATAATAATTTGTCTACATTGGCCTTCAAATGAGTTAGAAGGTCCGGAGGTGGACTATCTGTTTGCTTAAAACACGTTAATATTATTAATCCTTGTTCGTTTCTGCGTGGATTAAATATCGGCCATTCTATAGGATTCGGGGGGGGGGGGGTGCGTCAGGCGTACGTACGCAGGTGGGGGGGGGGTGTAAAAAGTCCGCGTGCGTACAGGGAGGGCGGGGGGGTCAAGTTGACATATTTTTTTGCGTACGGACTAAATGGATGGCCCCTTATGCAGCAAAGCCTGAAGCTTCAATGTATAGAACTTACTATACTTAGAATTAATTGTCAACTTAAAGAGGATTTTGTTTAAGAGTGGAGATTATCCGTTCGCAATGTTTATCACTCTGGGTTGAAGTTTTGAAAATCATGTTTTTAAAATGTTACTGTAAAATGCTGTTCAAAACATTTCCTTCCGATGAAAAAAAACCCAAACCACAATTTGAACGGTTATTGTTACGACACATTCAAGCCAACGGTGTTGCTGTTCCTTGCTAAAAAAAGGTCATTGTGGGCATCACGTTGCAGGCACTGAGACTACGTGATAAGAATTATTTTATGACATCAAGAGTGGTGTACACTAAACCGAGCAAACTCACTCAGAATAACAGTGGCCAGTGTCGGCGCCGTCAGATTGAACTCGCTTGAAGTTAGCCCAATGCTCCACTCTGGATTAATCAGAATTCCCTATGACTTGTACAAAGAGAGCAGAAAGTTTCAATGTTGAATATCAATAAAAGGACTCATTCGACCACAAGAGGCCGAAACCCGACATGCAATCTGTAATATCTGAGTAGGCACATTGTGTTTGTTTTGGGGAGCGGGTGCCGGGTCAGTCCGTGTCACGCCGTGAAATGCAATGCTTATTGATTTTCGCTCGACTTGGTAGAATGCTGAACAAGCGTCACGCTCAAGTCCGCTGGCACCGACGACATGTCTCCGTCCAGCTGGGCATCACAACATCACCACGTTGTCCGCGCAGCAGCAGTGAGGCCACGCACGTGCCGAGCGATCGACTTCAAAAATAATTTTCGGTGGATCGCGGGTCGGCAACGCAGAACTACAGGGTGGAGTACTTCACCGCCATCGCTTACGACACGTGGGGGACTCATCTTGCGATCGCTAAATGGCAGTTTTCTACCATCTCCTGCAGACAAAAAGGGCATATAATGTGCACCGAAATTACCTCCTGTTTTGCAACTTTTGTTTTTTCCCACGAGCATATGAACCTGGCCCCATAACGTGTTCAATCCATGTGCACAACATTAATTAATTATGCGCAAACTTCTCCTTGTATTGTACGGCTAATGAAGAACAACGATTAGGGATTCAGTTGTAAGTCATTGCCATGCAATTGCTTTGAGAGTTGGTGAATTTCAGATACGTACAACCACCTCCAAATGAACACCCCGGGCAGTGCGAAAATATACGGTCTGTGGACCATATAAACACAGTAACATATGCAAACCGGCTCCTACTAGCTGCCGAGGGCACTGCTTGTGCGACCCCGTCGATCCCTAAAAATAGCGTGTCGTCGCAAAAAAAAAAACACGCCCATTGATTTTTAAAGTAGCGCATGTGACAAAGCTTTGCCGAGGGCACTTCCCTTATCGATGGCCAAATTGATCATTAAATATTACCTTTGCGAGAAACACATTTTCTGTTAACCAAGCACAAATGATGAATGTTTTGGAATCCTCAACTGCTGGCATAACAAGCGGGTAAATAATTACGTGACAGTTCGAAGCGTCATTTCGTACACTCCGTGTGGAGGTGCAGACGCTTGCACACGAGGCCCAATACTGGCAGCCGCGTTGTCCACAGTTACCTCTTCTCCTCTCTTATCCATTGGCATCTCACTAGAAAAAAACTATAGCCAATTACTTTACATCTGCAAGCCTTTGATATATATATGCACAGAACTCTGAAAATCATAACTAGAATTATCCAGAGCATTGTGGTGCCATGCAAATTCACTTCCTTGGCAAGGGTCCGCAATGGTTTATAAAATACAGAGTAGAGGGGAAGAAAATTCCCCCCTGATGCGGTTTCACTCATACTCCATAAAAAAAGTTATACACACATTTATTTTTTGGCAGGATTTGGTATGTGTGCACAAGCGATTTTTTTTTACATGAGCTAACAGGAAATTAGGTTACTGCAGATGAGAAATTACACATTTTAATCTCTGCTCGGATGTAATTATACTTTTATGGACTGCAGTCTAATCGTTGAACCCAATAAACTGGCAATGTGGCTTGAGAGCAAAAAAGAGGAAATCACCAACGCCATTCGTGTTTTCAAAATCTTGAGTCATCACTTTCCCATGAAGCATTCCGCAAAGGGAGGCACTGCAGTGCCCCCCTGTTTTATACGAGGCACCTATCATCATCAGCCATATCTGTGCAATGTTGGATGAAGGTCTTCCCAAGGTGTAAACATTAGCATGGTTGGCTATGTATGGTGCCAAAGGGCTTCAACAATACATACATACGTACATGCATACTAACTACATTTTTGTTATCAGTTAAGGCCCACTGAGCTACGTAACTCTTTATCATAAGCGACCTGGCCGGAAATGATAACATCAACGAAGTGGCTTATCACGTGGACATTTATAGCAGCCAAATACTCTAGACGCACATTTCTAAATGTGGAGGGGAAAAACTGGAGGACGCGGAGAAAAATCCACACGACCACGGGGAGAACGTGCAAACTCCAAACACACATGCGTCAGGGTCAGGATCGAACCCACGACCTCATGTATACCCAGCAAGGTAGTTAACATCTCGCCACCGTGGCACCCTCCATTGCAGGATCAACATCTCTCGCGATTCGCCTCACTGCTCTCGTCGCTCTCTGCCTCCATGGCGGTCACTGCTCGCTCCTCTGTCTGCCACTCCACCGTTCGTCTTGATCGCCAGCCATGTTCACTCACAGCGATGCGTCCTGCCCAAGCCCACTCACTTTTCTTAACAGACACCGGCTCTGCATTTGTTATCCGATCCATGCGCTCCTCTTTCTGTCTCCCCCTATGCTTCTTTGTGCGCTTTTCCAGATTTCATTCCATTTTCTTCAAGAATTTCCCTGTTTCAGATCCGTACGTCACAGCAGGTGAAGTGCACTGATTAAAAAAAACATTTCCCTTTAGGCACATTGGTATGGTGATTTTCATCACCTATGTGCATGGGTAAAGTACCCAACGATGCTCGTTATTTTGAAGAAAGACTTTTTCGAAATCCATCTTTCTCACATCGTTTTTTGGCCTCTAAATTGTTTGTTATCCTGTTTCCAATGTTGAGAAGGGGCAAGCGCATTGGCAGCGTTCACAGGGGACAGCACATTAGCACGGATGGCTACATACGGTGCGAAAGAAGTTCAACATATATACATACAACTGATGACTCATGGTCAAGAAAAAGCACGAAGTGGCAGTCTCAAGGAATGGATCGCATGGTGGGGGAGGGGGGAGACATTGATCAAGGTGATGGAGCGATCAGCTCGCACAGGTGGATGAATTAAATCTCAGAACCATGACGGATGGCGACAGCTTGGGAAATAACTCGTCCTGTGGAGGCTGACGACGATTAACTGACATCACACTGTAAAACTTAAAGCTCAAAAATAAAATTGCAAAAGAAGAAGAATCAAAGTAAATCTACCGATGATTGATATCTCTTGCAGTCGTGTTGATACAGCTCGGCCAGAAATACGGGAGACTCGCTGCCGTGAGGCCGCAGGATTTCAAAACGGTCAGTGCCATCGTGCCATCGTCCCACCGAGGTCGGCTTAATCAGCACCACCAAGGGGTGGGAAGTCAACGCTGGGGCGTCCCTCAAGGGAAACTCGGCCCCACCAAATTCAGGGGAGATTTTAAACTCTGCCTTGGGGCCCAACAAAGAAACGAGCTAAGTTTGAGCCTGGGGGTTACTCCGAATGCGTTTACATAAGTAGGGAGCGATCGCACAACAGATGTGTCACAAACAATGTTTTAAAACGTAAAAGCATTCGACTCGTAGAACCAGAATCACGTGGCTCTCATTGGCCATCGCCCCCGTCACTTTTTGGTGGAATGACGGCCGTTTTAGCATAAAATCAGGCAAACTCGGCATTTTGCGATTCACGTGAGGGTCCACTTGATACAAAAACACACCCATTCAGCCACCACTCACGTTCTGTGCAGTAATAATGGATGGGGATAGGGGCGGTTGTGGTAAGGAAGGGGAGGATTAGGGCGGAGGCAGCGTTGAGCGTTGGTCAAGAGTTCACGAGCAATTGCAGCATGGTTCCGCCATCGCGTGAAATCGGGCCAATCCCGCTGGGGGGGCCACGCTCGCGCAGGAAGCGCCGAGAGATAGCGACCCGCCATTCCGGCCCTAAGCTGCGAGCACGCAAGCTGCCTCCCAAGCATGAAACCAAAGTCTGCGTGAATCAAACGCAGGACACTTTGGTTAACCATAAATGATTCCAGCCAGTGTAATGATTCAAAGCCATCAGCTGCACTCGCGCCGTCTGAATAATAGGTCAAGGCGAGCTGGATTCGCTGACAACAGCGCTGTGGAAACGCAGCCCCTGACTTACGGATCACACGATGTTATGCAATGTACCACAGGCAGCCCTTTGCTGTGCAGGGGGGCCCGAGTCTTGCCAGGTAAAAATACCGCGTGAGTCTGGGGGATGTACCGAGCCACGCTTTGCCATCCACCGCCCATGGTTTGCTTTTTTTTGCAGGGCATTGCCCTCCTCACTGCTTGTATGAACGCCGAGCACAACAAGTGCAGAGCTCGTGCAAATAAATAGCAGAAAAACGGCCAATCAAGCGGTTGTGTTTCACTCCAGCACTGTACGTAGCTCGCAGGCCGATAATAACATGGGGATGTGGTGGTGGGGGGAAATGGGGTTGCCTTTTTGCGAGTACGTCTTGTGCATTGACCTGAACGCGGGTCGACCGCGTAAGTTCTCAATTCTCAGGGAGGAGGGAAGAGGAACGAGTGGGCAGGCGCTGCGTGGAGGCGCTGGGAGCAGCGCGCCGCGGGGTTCTTTAACAGCAGCTTGCGTCGACGTGCGGTGGAAACATCGTGTCATAAAGCGCACGCCCTCCACACAAGAACATCAACCGGCAGAGAACATGTCGGCAGGAGCAAGGGGCTGCTCGACCGATGCTTGTGCCCGGCGCAATTTACGCACCGGAAATGTGGCTCCTTTCTGAGGGCGGGTGCTCAGTCACAGTGCCAAGTGGTCCAGGCCAGCGGAGGACCCACGACCCTCCCGCATCTGTAACGAAACACACTCACACTATCGGTCACTGTGTCGGAGCCAGAGGTCGCAAACAGGTTTTGATTCCTTACCCGTACCCGTACCCGGCCGCACCAGGGTCGCAAATAGGTACCCGTACCCGGCCGGGTATGGGTAGCCGTTCCCTACCCGTACCCGTACCCTACCCGAAATGAGTGACAAACGGCTACTCACCAGTGACTCACGGCCTACCCGTACCCGGCCGCACCAGGGTCACAAACGGCTACCCGTACCCGGCCGGGTACGGGTAGCCGGGTATCGGGTAGGGTACGGGTATCGGGTACCCGGTTGCGACCTCTGGTCGGAACTCTTGACTTGCCTAAATTATTGACTTTTGGGCTGTACTTACAACAGCAGTAGTGACTGAACAGTCGCACAGTGTCTGTCCTCTTGGTAGTGTCTATGCTTCAAATGGTATGGCGTGTTGTCCAGCACAATGTCTGACGTTGAATTCCCTTAAGAAAGTTTGACGTCACGCCGAACATCACTCCGAACAACAAGCGGCACAACACAAGAACACATCGGACACTTAATTCACGAGAAGTGAATGGTTAAGCGTTGTGATTTTTTGTTGTTTGGAAAACATGAAGTGTGTGAACATTGAGGGCGCTTAATTGATTTTGTCATCCAATATTAAACCGGGTTGGCATTTAAAGAAAAAATTGAATTTTTTGCCCAACCCTGACCCGACAGCCTACCGCTGACCTTTTTTAACCTCAATTTTATAGCCAGACATCAATTTCAAAAACCTTTTGTCTTCATGAGGACCTGGAGAGAAAGCGAGATGGTGTCCACTGTGTGCCCTCACGAGCAAGCCAGAGACGTACAATTAAATAATGGGGGCTTTTTTCTAGCCGTTGCCAGCTCTGCTAAACGTGTACACGTTAACGCTGGGGTGCGAATTATTTTAAACCTACAGCCCTGTATAGAGATCCCTGTTGAAGTCACATGTAAGCCAGTGATATTTCAAACCAATCTTTTGCTACTGCGTATACACAGCTCCGTGCCCTTAGTGCAACACTTTATAAACCAACGGAGCGGAAACAAATACGTGGCGGCTTTTTCTTTACAATCAATTTGCGCATATTTAGCGGAAGTCTATTGTACCATTGCGCATTGGAAAGAGTCAACAGGCTTCAAGATTGACAAACAAAAGGGCCAAGCGACACCCCCACTTTGCCGCTCGTCGCACAATAACCGTGTCCGGGCAACGCTAGCGAACTCAATCGATGTGATCTAACGCCTGCGGAGCGTCAGCGCACGGGGGTTGCAAGACACGGAGAGACCTGGACGGCTGTGCGGATCTTGAAGGGTTAAAAAAAAAAAGCAGGCCCAGAAGGAGGCATGGCCGTACAATTTTGATTCACGGCACGGAGCGCCGGACCTGCCTGCCTGGACCAGTAAAGATCACAACGCCATAATAATGGCCACACATGCCATCGACCAGGCCGGGTCCAGTATTACCCCTTCATTATACACGCAGGAAAGGGGAGCGAGTGTCAGCTCGCCTAAAACATTTGTCATTTTGGGCAGACAATGGAGCGATACCTTAATCAATATCGCATATTTATCCGTTTGTATTATTTGCAATCATTTTTAAAGCAGTAAATTCGGGTCGTTTATAATGGATTTAAAGCAGTTAGTTACTTACACTTTACGAGCAGCTGATGAGACGGAATATTAAATGTGTGCTAATGGACTTGGTTAATTATGAATCTTGTATTAAAAAGATATGTTCACGAGACCAAACATAAATAGAAATGTAATTATTATCCGTAACGACGAAGGTATATAAAGAATGTGATATCAACATTCGTGCGCCACTTGATTCTGTGCAAAATAGTTTCTTCGTTTTGCGCCGCATTGCAAATGAGAAATATTTCAAGTGCTGCTGCTGCTGCTACCGCAGCAGCAAGCTGGCCGGTAGGGTGATTCATGCTTTCTGCGCAGCGAATGTAAATTTCCAGCGTGCCTGGCATGCTTCTGCCTCCCGTTCCAGCGATCAAGTATTTTTTTTCAAGACGTGTCCTTCCGCACACTGCACACGTATTAATGTATTGCGTAGAAGACGGGGAAAACAAATTACCCTCCCCCCACCGGTTATGTATCGACACCGAGGGAAATTTAGAAGATGCCAGGCATCAATTTACCGTGTGCGTTGCGAGGTGGCCAGGTGGCCCAAGTGATCACGAACACCGAGTCAGCCAGCACTGGCGAGTTCCCAGGCCGCACCGATCGAGTGAAAACCGGTTTCTCACGGTGTGCGTAATTGACGGCTCGACCCCATTCACCAATGACCACCGCACGCGAACCGAGATCAATTATCTTAAACCAGGTTCTTCACTCAATTTGGCCAAAATTCAAGCAATTTCTATAATGACACGTGTTGGTTTTAGTGTCATGCGACAAACATCACCCCCTACCCACCTCTCCAACACGTACACAGGTGGTTCCCATCGTGCCACCTCTTCACCTCTCGCGGGCCCTTCTCTGACACGAGGTGGTGGTGCGCGCACCGCTCTGACAAAATTCTGAACGAACATTTCACTGCCTCCTGTCACGTGATGCCGACAGCACCGTTGGAGTAAAACCGGGGTGGATTGGGATTCTAAGTACGTATGTATATTGAACTTCTTTCGCACCGTACGTAGCCAACCGCGCTAATCGGAGGTGCGGGGGAACGCCAACAAACTAAACACAAAAGGCGGTTTTCAATAAATTGGTTTTCAATGTAGAACGTTATGTGCGTACATATATATACTGTACACATATATACACATTTCACGTCCAGAACATATACCAACTTCCGATCCACAGTCTTGTTCCGTAATATGGTCTCAGAAAATACTTGATGAGGATGTAACCGACATGACAATACGTTAAAGGGCCTCTCTAGAGCTTCTCCTTTCCGCCAGCAGCGTTGTGCGAGAGCAACGTCAGGGCTACACAACTTTGCCTTTCATGTCGGTGTCTAATTTGTGAAAATCACTGCGTTCCTTACTGGGGTTTTTTTGACCGGGATACAAATGCCAAGTAAATTAAAATATAAGCCCCACGGGGGCCACTGATCAAACTTGTTGATCAGTGGGCCTCTATAAACCCACGTTGAGAAATCAACGATTACTGCTCCTGCGTAGTATATTAACGTTAGATTGCGAGCGATACGTCATTTTCCTATTAAGCATTGCAGAGTGGGTTTTAAATCAAGTGCGATGGCATCGGATTAGTAGCTACAGTCACGCCAGTGTGATTTCAGATAGATATATAAAACAATACCAGCAAACGCGTTGACTTCAAATAATTGAGTAATTTAAATGCAAGCGTTTCCCTACTTCGATTATGATTGATAGGCCTCGGTGTCGTGAGAGGGGGGGGGACACCTACAAACTTGCCCCGATAACAGTGGAGAATGACACCTTTGAAAGGGAATACGCAGCCAATCACACACCAGCATATGAGAGACAAGTAAATGCACCTTAGCTCTACATTAAATATACATGCTGTAATCACAATTTTAGTTTATGTTTTTCCTCCATTAATGAGTGATCAGGCTATAAGACCATCAACTCGCTATAATCGAGAAACCAGTTTAATCACGGGTGTCTTGAAACCAAAATTCGAACTGAGGACCTCAAGACGAGCCAGCTCAGTACTCTGATCGCTGAGCCACCCCATCATCCAGCCACCAACCCACCCCGCCACCCAGCCACCAACTCACCCAGCCATCAACCCACCCCGCCACCCAGCCACCAACTCACCCAGCCATCAACCCACCCCACCACCCAGCCACCAACTCACCCAGCCACCAACCCATTCATATACCAACCTGCCCAGCCACCAACCCACCCAGCCACCCAGCCACCAACCCACCCAGCCACCAATCCACCCAGCCACCAACTCACCGCACCACCAACCCACCATTCATATACCAACCTGCCCAGCCACCAACCCACCCCACCACCCAGCCACCAATCCACTCAGCCACCCAGCCACCAACTCACCCCACCACTAACTCACCCCACCACCAACCCACCATTCATATAGCAACCTGCCCAGCCACCATCCCACCCAACCACCCCCAAGCTGCCCAGCTACCAATCCGCCCCCCAACATCGGTCTGTTTCGACCTTCTGCGCCCGAGAGCTTGCGCTAAATCCATAATCACTGATTGGCCTTGTCAGGATGAAATCACACGATTATCAGAATGTATAAAGAGACAGATCCAAAACGGTTAGAATGCCGAAAGTTGAACAAGCGTAAAAAGCGGCTTAGAGGCCAGATGCAGAATACTAAACATCGGAGCAGAGCCTATGTGCCGTAAATTGTAACAGCACATATGGGACAACATATACCATCGGCCTAAGATTTCTGGAAATGTTTAAAGTTTCCCTGGGTGCTAATCTGTTTACTCGTTTCAATGTTATCGCTTTTATTATGGACAATTGATTTATCCAGTGCACCACTGGGAAACTTTCCCGCACAGTTTGGTACCGAGATAATAAATAGCGTCGATGCAGGCGGCCGTTTATTTATGCTTTTACACATTTACCTGGCACCCAGAACCAACATTTATCATTCATCACATACAGGAGTGAGTATAGTACGTGTGCTTCGAACAAAAAAAACACGTCATGTAAATTATTTTTGCTATTTTTCTTCTATCCCCGCTGTCGTTGGATGCGGTGAATTGTATGCACTTTAAGTGATACACGGGACAAGGAAAGCGAATTTTATCCTTTTCAACGCAGTAGTTCATCTGTGGCCAGCCACCACAAACATAAGGTATCTGTATATCACTAGATGGCAGTACTTGCCACAACGGCACACCGCCGCCGAGTTGGGCATCTAAGTGGGGGTATTGAGAGTGGTTCAGAAATTTAGCGGTTATATAATGCAGTGAGTGGTTCGTACAACGCGCTATGAATCCGCATGGGACCCGAGTTTAATTGCTATCCACGCGATTAATATCCGAACACCACATCTCGGCCTCCTCCCAACCTTTCATCACCCTCACTGACCAGGTTGGTGAAGTATGGTAACACAACCCTCATCACTGACATGGCATTGGGAGGGCCTTCATCCAGCAGTGTATTGACAGATGTACATTATTAATCATTGTTATTATTTAGTCGGGTGCTGGTATACAGATAGGACTTTATAATAACTTGTAATTTTCATTTTTTTTTTAAACGTCTAAATTACATTGAAGAAAACAATATTTAAAGAAACGAAATACGTGAAGCTGTTTATCTTTCACAGAAAAGTTTTCCATACAGGAGCACCGAGACCATTTCTTGAGGTACGGCGAAAACGTCTCGATCCATAACGCCGATGTTTGACTTTGCTCCTTTAGAAGGCAAAAATGGTGATGACAATAAAACGGAATTTGATAACAAGTTGCACATATGCAGTCGCACCTGATTTAGTTGGTAAATGATTAATTCTCCATCCTGTTAGTAAATGGTATGAAATGTACATAGTACAAAATATAAACGCAAAATTTTACTTTTTTTTACCAGGTAAGGCCCACTGCGATTTGTAGCCCTTTTTCAGAAGCGACCTGGCAATCAAAAATGATCGTTCAACCAAGTGGCTCATCACGTGGACATGTGCAGCAGCCAAATACTCGAAACGCATGTTTTTCAATGTGGAGGGAAAATCCGGAGAGAAATCCACGGGACCACAAAGAGAGAAACACACACACTCCAAATCTACAGCAGGCATCAGTGCAGGCAATGCACTCACGACCTCCCGTATACCAGACGAGGAAGTTCACATCTCTCAAACCGCGGTGTTCTTTGCATTGACAATTTTCAGCCGCGAGCCCACATTGGTTGCCTTCATCAGCCACCGGACAGTTTCATCCCCTAAAGCCGATGGTTGCCTGCAGATTCCCAGCAGGAGACGTGTTTTTTTTCGTCTTTTCTGGGACCCTAACCACTTGGGGATATCTCCAGTGGCTACCACAGTGCTGTCGGAAACATGCACGTCAAGACTTACCTCCGGGTCACATTTTCAAGACCAAATTCAAAAGGCAAACAAACTGAAAGCATCCTCAGCACCCGAGGATTTTCATTTATGCGTCTCTGACATCACTTAGCAGGAGAAAATACGAATTTTCTGAAAGCCGCCTCTATTAATTCGAGCTTCGCGCTTTCAAGCCGACTGGTTTTATGGTTAAGCCTGCAACTAATAGCGTCCGCTCTCGCGATTTAGGAAGCACATCAATACCATCTCTCTTTCGGCTCGATTGTTGTGTTTTCTCTCTCTCAATCATACGAGATTTCACGAAATTAGCTTCTCGCTTCGTCGACATCGTTATGTGTCCGTGCATCCACGCGTCACCACCTCCCCCCCCACCCCCAATGCCGTGGGACATTGTGACTAATTGTCCAATTCATTACGATCGATATTAATTCTCCCCCATAAACATAACGGCGGATACTAACAATGCGTAATGTATTAAATAAATATATATTAAACTAACTTGGACTTTAGAAAACAATGTCATCCACAGCATAACTAATACTTCACCAGCGAATGCAATTCACAAGTTATATACTCTAGCATTTGATAATATAATATACATGGATATTATTCAGTGCAGTAACACCTCGTATATTCAATAAAGTTTCGGTATAACGACCTTTGCTTTTATTACCATTACTTTAAAATGGAAAGCTCAAAATTTTGTAAAAAAATGAATACAGCGATTTAATGAATAAATAAATAATTACATGCCTATATGCTATTTTATTAATAAGAAAGCATATGTTATAAGATATGGATTCTTGAGCATTGCATATCGCAATGTTTCTTTTATTTATGTTAGTTTTTTTAATTTAACACTGGACAGTATAAAATATATTATTTTCAACATAAATTGTCTTTGTTTACAAAGATGAATGGAAGTGTTTATGGTATAAAATAAGTAATATTTTAAAATACTTTTTTTTAAGCACACTTTAATGAAATGTACCGTACGAGTAATAGCAGAACTCCACGACTCCAGGAAGTGGTCCCGAGGCTTGCCATAACGTAAGGGACCAAGGTGATTTACAGCCAACGTCCGTTGACCGTGGACAATGAGACCCAAGCCGAAACATAACATATAAAAAATTATGTTTAAAAATATACTTTTTGTAATTTTTTTGAATAGAATATAGTATTTTCATCAGTATGACATAAGTATACCAAGTTTGCAGTCGATACCACATTGGTAATTGGGTTAGAATTGAGTTACAAGATTTGAGGATACGACAACGACAACAGAGTGAGTTAAATAAAAAGTGTGTAAATGATAAAGTTACGAAGGCTGGGAACGCATCCTCATTGTAGTAATGTTATAAATTATTCAGTAAACGAAGTTTCAACATGCGAACAAAGCTCCAGGAACGCATCAACTTTCGTAAAGTGAGGTATTACAGGACAGGGACTCCTCTACTTCCGAACAAGTTAGGTTCCAGGTCTGTTCGTAAGTCGATTTGTTTGTAAGTCCAACTTTACTCCTGTCGATTCCAAACATGTTGCACGGCGTGTACACTAAACATGGGGAATGGCTTTAAAAGTTGTATAGAGTAAAACCTTGGATTGCGAGCATAATTCGTTCCAGAAACGTGCTTGTAATCCAAAGCACTCGTATATCTTCTTGGTTCTTTCGGTAAAGTCATGTAGAATGGAAATAATAAAAAATAAAACATAATAAAATAATTCTCACGACGTTTCGGCCACAACGCAAGCAGCCGTCCTCAGGTGAAGGAGGACGGCTGCTTGCGTTGTGGCCGAAACGTCGTGAGAATTATTTTATTATGTTTTATTTTTTTTATTTTATTATTTCCATTCTACGTGACTTTACCGAAAGAACCAAGAAGATGAATCCCTGCAGTCACGAAAGCTTCACTCGTATATCAGTTGTGATCACGTGACACTCGGCAGACAAAGCGTATACACGTACTACTCGTATTGCAAGACCTCGCTCGTTTATCAAATTAATATTTACTTTTAAAATGTGCTCGTCTTGCAAAACACTCGCAGACCAAGTTACTCGCAATCTAATGTTTTACTGTAATCTCCTGCAGATGTAGATGACACTGGTTCTTCATGTTCTGCAGATGTAGATGCTAATTAACTTTGGTGCTCGTATTTCCTCTCTACTCTCTTCAAAAACGTTCCAAGAGATGTCTCCACAGTCGCTCTCTTCTTCTCTTCATAAATCAACTTGTAACAGACGATAGCATCGCGAACAGCTGCTGCGACACCTTAGTAAACCTTTCAGTGCTTGGGTGCTGAGACTCAAGAAAAAAAGCCAGTGCCTTCTCAATCATGCGGAAACCTTCAGCCAGCTGCTCGGTGTCGAACCCTTTGGGTTGCTCAAGTCTCCTGGTTCCTCCTCGATGACCTCCACGCTGTGCGACACCGAACAACCGCCACCGTCTGTCGCGCGGCGGTTGAACTTACGACTCTCGGTCCGGACAGGCAACTGGACACACGGACAGGTTTGTTCTTATCTCTGAACGTTCGTAAGTCGAATGTCTGTAAGTAGAGGAGTCCCTGTACTACGTTCACAGGGGAGAGCAATGGCGCAGTGGTTAGCGCAATGCACTATGAATTCTCATAGGACCTTTTTTGCCAGTATCAACGTATCAAAAATAAGAATAGGTTTTTGCCCTTTCTGGATACAAAAGAGGTGTTCAAACACCAAATCGATGCCTTTTGCAAGGAATCAAGTCCGCATTAACCACACACAGTACTCGTGATAAGGCTGTCTCTGGAGTAGGCCAATCCGTTTCGAAGACAATGCCATATATTATCAGAGCATGTTTGTTTGCATGTTTAACACAATCACGTGTGGTAAATGCCGACTTGATTCCCTGCAAAAGGGTTATATTTGGTGTATGAAAATCTTAACACCTGTTTTATTGCCAGAAAGGGTAAAACCTATTCTTATTCCGCACTATGAATAATCAAGCGCCCCGAGTTCGATTCAATCGGTCCCCCCCCTCCAACTGCCTCAAAACGTCTTCATGCAAGTTGCAAGCAAGGTAAAGTATGCCCCAACAACCCCCATGGCCAGCGCGACGTGTGGGTAAGTTGGCATTCGCCCAGCAGTGTATTATGATTCTACGTTGGTATATATATGCCGAAGTTCTATCACACTGTACGTAGCCAACCGTGCCAAACACAAAAACCAGTTGATAATTGTTTTTTTACCCTTCTATCTGGCAGCAAAACTGAGACATTTTTACAAGGAGTCATGTTTGCATAGACCACAATACCTGCAGTCATAATGCAAACAAAAAGACATAACTCTGATAATGTATGCACTGTCCTTGAAATTGATTGGTCCACACCCGAGACAGCTTTCCTTAGAGCCTAGTCTCACATGGTGTTGGACCAGATGACGCCAAAAGGCGCACAACTCAAAGACAATGCACCATCAGTGTATGAGAGCTCGGGGCAAGCATCTACACTATGGGAACCTCATTTGCCAGTAAAAATATGATAATTGGTTTTTTACCCTTCTATCTGGCAACAAAACTGACACCTTTTTACAAGGAGTCATGTTTGCATAGACCACAATACCTGCAGTCATAATGCAAACAAAAAGACATAACTCTGATAATGTATGCACTGTCCTTGAAATTGATTGGTCCACACCCGAGACAGCTTTCCTTAGAGCCTAGTCTCACATGGTGTTGGACCAGATGACGCCAAAAGGCGCACAACTCAAAGACAATGCACCATCAGAGTATGAGAGCTCGGGTCAAGCATCTACACTATGGGAACCTCATTTGCCAGTAAAAATATGATAATTGGTTTTTTACCCTTCTATCTGGCAACAATCAATTTCAAGGACAGTGCATACATTATCAGAGTTATGTCTTTTTGTTTGCATTATGACTGCAGGTATTGTGGTCTATGCAAACATGACTCCTTGTAAAAAGGTGTCAGTTTTGTTGCCAGATAGAAGGGTAAAAAAACAATTACCATATTTTTACTGGCAAATGAGGTTCCCATAGTACAAAAACCAGTTGTAAAGAAATTCGTTATCAATGTAGATTTAAAAGTGCATAGCTCCAGTGGCTTCCTAATATCGTAAGGAAGAGCGTTCCAGACGGTTGCAGAAGCGCATCTGCGTGCGATGCAGCGACCGTCTTCGTTCGCCGACTAGCCAAAAGCCGCTGCGAGGATGACCGGACTTCACGTGATGGTTTGTACTCCTTGAGGAGATCGGCAAGGGAGTGTGCTTCATTTGTGTGTAATGAGTGTGACTTTATAATGTATTAGTTCAGCAACCTGAAGCCAGTGCAGCTCAGCGAGCACGGGACAGACATGGTCTGATCTTGCAGTACCCGTCACGACACGTGCCAGAGAATGTTGTACACGCTGCAGCTTGGTAATGTTTTTGACAGATGTCCGAGTTGCAATAATCGAGCCTTGTCAATACTATGCTGCACGCCACCATGTTGACTGTGTCACGACTCAAGTGGTCAAATGTGCCGTAGAGCCCCGACATGAAAATTGCTCGACCCGACTATATTTTGCACGTGGTGATCAAACAACATTCTGGTTGAGTATGGTGCCGAGGCTCTTTAGATGAGTAGAGCACCGAATCCTGAAGTCTGTGACTGCCACACCTGATCTCTCCCACAAATCTTTTTTGCCTGAGCCTGAGTGCCAACCAGCAGAACCCAATTCTTTTCTGGATTAAGCAGCACTTCGGTTTCATGCAATCACACGTGCACCGCTTGCGTGCAATCTTCGAGGTCACCAAGGATCCCCATATCTAACTTTGACTTCACTGCGGTGTACAATTGCGTTGGTAAAGGGAGAACCCAGAACCGATTCAGATATCAATTGCTGCTGGGGCGTGCCGGGGACAGTAATCAAACTCAGGTTGCCACGTGCACAGATATTCTAGGGGTCCAGCAATCTGAGGGATGCTCTTCAGGTCACGATCATCCCCCATTTCCATGAGAGGCAGGATCACACGGAATGCCATCCGGCAAATGGGACGGTAACACGGTGAAATATAAACAACAATTAACCAGCAGGGCGGTGCGTATTATTTTAAATATGCGCACGGACCGCATAGTACACCCAGGGCCCTTTTGTGGGAACGCGGGAGAGGATTAATCACGGCCGTGCGGCGCCATCACCGCTGCCCGTTTGACGTGTCCGTCAGCGATCGGGCAGAGCGACACCTCTGGATGCAGGCTGTGTCACAGCCTCAGCGCAGCGAGGAGGAGATAGGTGCGAATGAGTGGGCAATCGACACCCTGAATGCGGTACGAGCCAGCGCTGGCTTGGGTAAAGCATGAGGGATGTCTGGAAAAAAAAATCTAGCCCACTCCGCCGGATATTGTTTCTGCCATCGTACACGAATGTTACACGTTTTTTTTTTATTTTTAGCGTCCGTGTTTTGGAATTGTAAGAGTGCAGCATTTAAATGACAGATCGTATAATAACAACGCAAGCACGGGAAAGCTTCAACGGTTGCTGAAGCACATGTGTATTTTAAAGCATGTTTTACGTGTCAAAAGGAAGTTCAAGTCTATGCAGGGCCGGATAAAGATGTTGTAGGCCCCTGGGCTACAGGTACTGTGAGGCTCCCAGTAATATTTTCAAAAGGAAAACAAAGTTAAAGAAAAAAACAATACATTTTTACAAGGCTAACAACAAATAAAAATTCAGCATTCACAAATGAATAACGTTTCACTTAATCTCTGGAGGCCGCTCCAGCTGGCGGAGGCCCCTGGGCTGCAGCCCCTAAAGCCCCGTGCCTTAATCCGCCCCTGAGTCCATGGGCAAAGAAGAAATCATCATTGTTACAGTTTAATAATAATTATGACATTTATAACGTGCCAGATTGTGCAGGCAAGTCAACAACTCAGAGGCGCGGAGCCAAGCTCAGGGCTGCTCGATATCGTCACCAAACAGCCTTTAGATGTTGCTTAAAAGTCAGAGTGCATTTGATGTTGTGGATGTGCAAAGGGATAGAGAGTACCACATCGAGGGGGGCGACAGCAAAGAACCGACGTGAGGCTGTAACAGTTCGAGACCTAAGCGTCCGAAGGAGATTTTGAGTGACGCTGCGGAGGCTTCTACCGTGAGCTTCCGTGCAAGGCGAGAGCAGTGAGGCGAGGTATTGTGGGGGGGACCGGTGGTGAAGGCATGCCGACAAAGGTAAGCGATTTGATCATTTGTCCTGCTGACAAAAGGGAGCCTATGAAGAGTACGGAGAGCGGTGCCCGAGTCGAGTCGTAGACGGTGGACACCAAGGCCAACACGAGGAAGGTTGTTCTTTAACCATTGCAATTTGAGGATGTTGCTTGATAATGACTTGGAGAGAATGGCTTTGCAGCAGTCGAGGCGAGACCCGACTCTAGTGCAGGCGAGGGTGTTGGCAATATAGATGGCAATGAGTGGACGCGGGTGACGAAGAGCCTTGCGATGATAGTTGCAAGTTGTGATGATTTGGTTGACGCAAATGTCCAGAGGCGAGGTGGAAGAATCCAGAGTGACACCAAGGAATTGTATGCAGTCCATAAAGGGAATGATGGCGCCGGCAATGGCGATGTTGAGGAAAAGAGAGGGTGACAAGAGCCATTGCCGGGTGCCAATGAGTACGGCCTTCAGATGTGGCTGCATTTAACGAAAGATCATGCGACCAGGAGCAGTTCTGCAAGGTGCACTCGGAGACATTTTATAATTCCTTGAGCATTAGTGGGGTTTATTGACGTGTACAATAGAATGTCATCAGCACAGGAGCGGTATTTAATTCCAAAACTATGAATAAGTCGGCGCGATGGGGGGATGTGTAGACTTCAAACAAAAGTGCTCCAAGCACGGAGCTCTGGGGTATCCCGCACGAGTGCTTTATGATAGTGGATGTGGATTCACCTATTTTAAGAGGAGATCATCTCGGGCCAAATCGTACGAAATCCATTTTAGTGTAACGACAGGGTGCCAATCTGTTGACCAGTTGGGATGATCACAAATATGGGTGCGTTATATAAGAACCAACGACAAGGGAAGCATAATTGGGTTAAAGGCGGGGTCAGTCAGGAACAGAGGTCGCAACCAGGTACCCGATACGGGTACGGGAACCCGTTTGCGACCCTGGTGCGGCCGGGTACGGGTAGGACGTGAGTCACTGCTGAGTAACCATTTGTCACTCATTTCCCAACGTCTTGTCTCTTCTCACAATTCAAGTTCCTAGAATCAACCCACCCACGCCTGCAACATGGCTTCATCCCAGAGGTCGCAATCGGGTACCCGTACCCTACCCGATACCCGGCCGGGTACGGGTAGCCGGGTATCGGGTAGGGTACGGGTACGGGCACCTGTTTACGACCCTGGTGCGGCCGGGTACGGATAAGGAATCAAAACCCGTTTGCGACCTCTGGTCGGGAAGCTCCAGGAACCTGCTCGAAGGTTCTTGAAGGAGGCGTGGCCAGAGGCAGGGCCGGAGGCATGGCCAGAGGCATGGCTGGAGGCGGGGCCTGGCCATGCCAGGAAGTATATAGGGGGGACGAGACAGAAGGTTCAGGGCTGTCGTGGGGTCCCGGGTCTTGGCTACCGTCGCTGTCTTCGCCGTCATCTCTCTTCATCATCCGGCCGCATGGCCGATCCTCTGCACGGCTCCCATCGTCGCCATCGCTATATTCGTCAGCCAGCTATATAGTTAGATGCCGACGATAAGGGCTGTCTAGATGGGTCAGCTATGCGTAGCCGTGTATATATATTTGTCGCCCAGCGATTTTGCTTGAAGTGTGAGAAATAAATAAGAAGCCCTCTAAACGTTGCGTCTCGGAAGTCGCTCACTACATTACGACTACTCCTCTGCTTCCAAAGTCGGACTCAAGAAGAATAGTAAGCTGTAGGCGATGAACAGTATCGAAAACGGATGAAATGTCCAGACCAATGAGAGGCGTGATTGCCCCGGAGTCGACGATTGAAAGGATGTCGTCTCAGACTCTGGTGATTGCGGTCTCCGTGGAGTAAGTCTGACGGTAGGCAGATTGATAGGGACAAAAGCTTGGGGAAGAGGTAATGTGAGTCTTAAGTTGAGCAAGACGCTGAAGGAGTTTGGAGATGGTGGAGAGGTTAGTAGTCGGCCGGTAAGTGGCAGGTTCACCACTATCTAGTCCGAATGTGGCACATTAGGAATGGACCACTCTTTTAATTATTTCCTCGTGCAGCAAGGGAGTAAAGTGTGGTTTTGTTAAAGTCCTGATGTGCTGTGCAGTGCATCAATGCACGTGTGTACACCAGCATGCGATGACTGAGTTGGGCCTGTGGGTGGCTGGCAGGGTTATTGATTAACTGGACTTGTACACCAGTCATGTGGTTAATGGGGACTGGTTGAGGATTGCCATGTGTGACAGACGTGCTGTTGCATTTTACAGATTGACCACAATAAATGTGTTTGCCCTCCATTTGGAGCACCTGCCCACGTCCTTCATTTAGAGTGTGCAACACGAATTTCTTAAGACGCGGTGATAAAACTTGTCCTATTTTAAAAGATGGTGGGAAACACTAGCTGAAATTAAGAATTGGCGATGTGCACAATCACAGTTGCGAACTCAATGGAGCATGTTTTAAAGGAGGGGCCTAGGAAGGATTTTGAGAAAAGATGGCTTAATGTAAAGGGATCGAATTAAAGCAAGAACATCATTCCATGATACAGGGGACAATATAGATAAGTAGGAGGAGCGTGGGAAATAGGAGCTGGGAAACCAAGGGAATTAGAGTAGGAATTAAAAGAAGAAGTGATGGAGCTAGTAATGAGTGCCAATTTGTTAGTAAAATTAAGTGCTGAACGAAGTGGTGAGTGTTAATGCGGCAAGTGAGTCACTCAGAAAAAGGAGCCAAGTTTCTGCCTGGGTGGAGGAGGTTATTAAGAGATTTCCAGATGTGTTTAGGCTTGTCAAGATGCACCTGTTATGTGTGATTTGATATAGGCAGACCGGGAGGCAAGGATCAGTTTATTTACAGTCTTGCAGGCAACTCTGAAATGGTCGCGGTCAGTGTCAAATCCACTACGAGAAAGGATACGCTCCCGTCTCCTGTAAGGCTTAGCGTGAATGGCTTCTACAGCTTGCGAATGGTTATCATGGATAGAGCAAGTTTAGATTTGAAGCTTTCGTGACTGCAAGGATTCATACTCTTAGGTTTTTTCGGTAAAGTCACGTAGGTAAAAAAGAAAAAGAAAAAATTGAAATTAAAAATAACAATAAAAATGAAATAATAATAAATCAATTAAATCACGACGTTTCGGAGGCAACAGCTAAATTAGCTGTGACGGTCCCACCTGAAGATGGAGACTTGTGTTGCCTCTGAAACGCCGTGATTTAATTGATGTATTATTCTTTTATTTCTATTATAATTTTTATTTTTTACCTATGTGACTTTACCGAAAAAACCTAAGAGTATAGAGCAAGTTTATCTAGCACCGTAGTGAGATTTACTTCCAGCCACCAGGCACAGGTGGCAGGATCAGAGGATGGGGAGAGAATTAAAGTGGAGGTTGAGAGTAGGTGCCATAAAGTGGAGAAACGTGTACCTTGAAATTTTTACTGCTGACGATGAAGATGGAGAAAAGAAAATGTCCCTTTTCTGATTTGATGTAAACTATAAACGAAACAATTTTATGTTACTAGGTAAGGCCCACTGAGCTGGCCACAAATGAGAGCTCAGCAAAGTGGCTTATCATGTGGACATTTATAGCAGCCGAATACTCTAAACGCATGTTTCTAAATGTAGAGGGAAAAACCGGTTGACCTGGAGAAAAATCCACACGGCCACGAGGTGAAAATCCAAACTCCAAATATACAGGCGTTAGGGTCGGGATCAAGCCCAAGATCTCCTGCATACCAACCGAAGCAGATCGCATCTCGCAACCGGCGCTCAATGGAGAGCAGGCAATGGAAAGCAGGCAGAGACTCCGTTTAAATAAATAAAGGCACCAGCATCCCTCCTCAAAAATGTCGGTATGCGGGAAAGGGGGGGGAAAAATATCGGGTGAAGAAAACTACAAGTAACAAAACCCCATTTATATTTTTAAATGATAAACTGTTTACGATAAAAAAAAACGTGTTTATACTGGCAATAATAGCACTCAAGCGTAGTACTGTGGCACATCGAAATACCCACAGCAATCGGTCTATTACGGAAAACCACACAGTTTGAAAGAAGGTCACGTTGAAGAGGCCATGATGTTAAAAATAGTGTTCTACTGAAACTTTCCAAAGTATTTATTTTGCCAATGGAATGTACTGTTTTACGTCCAAATAATTGATACCATATGAGAGCCAAACGTGCGCACTTTTCTATTTTACTACTTTTGTTTGTGTGATAATAACGCTTGTGCATTTGTCCATAACTTGAGATACTGCTACACATTACATCGCTATTACCTTAGTTAAATAATTAACACTTCTGTACATCTGCAATGACTACTTTACAGCATGTAAAGCAAATACGATAAATTCATTACATGCCCATTACCTATTATGCAAAAACTCCACCCCCTCCACTAAAATATTGCAGGATGGTACATTTTATCCACGCGGTCATTTGGCTAACTTAGAAATCAACTGAATAAGTTCATGAAAAATACTTTTGGCAGAAAATTGGACCAATATATTTCGATTCAAACAATTGTACAAAAAACTATTACTCCATATGCCCTGGACTATGTTTTGCCTCAGCTAGTTAAGACTTAAAAATCATTAGGCCACACATTGATTTGCTTATGGAGCAGCAGTTTTCAAAATCCAAACAATTTGCTGTGCATATTAAGTATGACTCGGCTTCATCAATATACTGCTTGTTTGCTTTTTGCTACTCTGGACACGTTGTGTAACATTGCCTCTTGTTGCATATATGCGGGCCTTTTTATTTATTTACAACGGTGTATTGCGGGCTCCTTAAAAGCAATTTCATTTCCTTAAAGCAATTGCATTTTGCGAGAGTACGTATGGAAAAATATGATGGGGGGAACAAAAGACCAAAATTCCTAATGCATTCTCACTGTAACACAGAACATTTCCGCTCTGTTAACAGGATATGCCATGTATAATTTTATTTCTCTGCAGGAAGTATAAACACAACATTGCATGCATTAACTTTGCCCTTTTTATCAGCGCAAGTGTGTGCACATGAACAGCTTATGTGTTCTATGAATTTGCATTTAAATCATCATATGGCCGTCACTCCCAGATCATAAACGTCATTTGCCGTTCTGCCAGATCATAAAACGCACGGTGACCTTTTAGCCCTGCAGTGCAGGTCGATATTTGGGGTCAGAACGTGCAATTGTGCAAATATAATTTCCCATACTACCAGTTAAGACCCTTTGCCGATTTGGAAATATATTTTATTTAATCGCACACCATCTATAGAGGGGCTATCTAGATCTCCTTCTAGTGGATGCCCTACTACCAACAGTGGCGTAAATAAGCAGTGTATGTATGTTGAACTTATTTTGCACCATACGTAGCCAACTCTGCTAATTGGAGACGCAGGGGAAGGACAACAAATAAACACAAACAGCAGTTCTAAAGAAACGCGTTTCCAATCTAGATATGAAAGAGCATAGCTCCAGTGGCTGCCTAATATCGGAAGAGCATTCCATACGGCGACATAGCCACAACATTGTGCTACTTAATCATGTTATCAAATCGATCACCTTTGTCCGATTATATTTATCAATCTAATGAAATATTATATTTTTCCTATTGTGATCACATTTACAGAGCAACAAAACAGAGGTTATTATTACCCACCAGAATTATGTGGTAGTAATTGTAACGTTCGTGCTGGGATACGTTTAGTACATATTTGGGCGTAGCATCAAATGCAAGTTGTTATTTTTGATATCCGTTCTGAAAATCGGTGAATTTCTAAGCAAGATGCGTCTTCCATTTTCACAGCTTGCAAGCATGAAGCCTCTCCGTTCTGCAAGACATCGCACACAACTGTCTGCTAGGAACCTACACCATCATGGCTATTGAATAGAGTTTCCTTTCTGCAAATTTAAGGAATAGTTTAATGCTCACATGGCCTGATGGACAGCGGCCATAAATATAGCAGCCATGCAGAATTCAACAGTTGCCAGATCTGAATGTGTTTCAGCAGTCACTTTCTTTCTGAACGAGACTTGAATATCTGCGTCGCTAAACGTGCGGGAGAAAGTACAGCAGAGCGTGCCACCTGAGGACATTGGCATCCAACTACATTAATCACGTAAATATTATCGCCGTTTCATTTACAACATGTAGATTAATATAATTTCCAATTGTTTTTTTTTTTTTAAACAAAATGCTTATGATTTATTTAGTTATGGGAGATTTCTAGCCTGTATTGTCAATTTTAGTTTGAGAATCAAATACAATTCCCTAATGGGATCGTGGGATTGACAGAATATTGAAATATTGTTTAGAGCCAGGCTCGGCATTGAGACAAAAAGGGAGGGTCCCCGTAGGGCCTGGCCTGTCAAGAGAAATCACCATTGAATCATGAGGCCAATGCCTAACGTTTGGATTCAAGCCGTTCAGTATTGACCAGAATCACAGTACGCAAATTATTACTTATGCATCGCACGCCCCAATGATGATTTCACTCCGCTGGCCAGGTCCCGCTAGGCCCTTAATTCCTGTGTGAATCGGCATATATAATCAGGGCAATTCCATGCACGAGGCATCGGTGATTCCTTCCAATGGTGATGCCAGGAGTCACCATTGAAACAAACAGATTCTACAAAGCAATTCCCAGACTCACAAAGCAAGCCTATTAATCTCAAACGGCGATTCCTGTGTTTCCATTGAAATGAATGGGATTCCAATGCACAGTTCTCTGGCAGAATCCCTGTTAGAATCCCGTTCAAGTGAATGTAAATTTTAGTAAACATGGGAATCACCCATAGAGCAATCATGATTGCTCAGGGATCATCCACAGTGCAATCGTAGTATTTGGAATGCATTCGTGCAAGGGTCTTGTGAGCCTAGTTAAATACTGAATGCTACGGGTATTTTGGAAAACAAATCATCGCAGATGGCCAATAACTGTTCAGCACATATTTCCCCAGTTGTGATGATGGCTCATACTCCAAGATGTAAAGATTTTCCTGGGGTTTCATTTTAATGTTTCAACCAAAACCACGTAACATCTTTCCACACACGTTAAAGCCATTTTCTTCCATTTTTTTATTTTCTCGCCACTGCTCCCTCCTCCCCACCCCCCATTAAGGAATTTAAACGGCTCTGAGGGCTTCTGTCATCATTGGCAAAAGAAGTAAATTAGGGGCGGGGAGGGGTCACAACAACAGATTTGCCTCTCGAGGCCAAATTGCTACCGACAGCCACCGAGCTGAGTCACCCCTGGACCCCCCCCCCACCTCTCGCTGGATGTGCGTGGGACTGCCCCAGAAAGCTGGGGAGCTTCTCTCCTTCATCGTTTCGATGTAAAACTTTCGTGACTGCAGGGATTAATCTTCTTGGTTCTTTCGGTAAAGTCACGTTTCGGCCACAACGCAAGCAGCCGTCCTCAGGTGAAGAACAGGTTGTCAGAAAGACAGCGTCTGAATTTAAAAAGATCCTTCATCGTTGTCACCCCTTTCCGCCGTTCTGCGTCAAACTCGCAGGCACGGCCAATGGCAAGTCAAATCGTTGTAGCATTCGCAATACGTGATCGCACTTCCTCTTCGTTGGATGGTCGACGTTGAGGTCGACCATCAGCTATTTCTTTACACCGAGGTGGCCGAGTCAGGAGCAGCAGAGGAGGTGCGTCTCTTTGGCGAGGCCTCTTTCGTAAATGCGAATTGGGCATCACGTCGTCATAAACGTTCCACGGTTCTGTTCTGGGTCACCACTCTCGCACACCGAAGATGTTTAAACATTTTCCATCTGTGTATCAAACGTCCGAATCCGCTGCCAGATGCGGTTTAGGGTTGCGCCCAAAAGCTTTGCGGAAAGATCCAGGGCAGGGGATCACTTGCGTCAGATCGCACGAGTGCCCGCGTGTACAGCCCGCTTGTCCACCTGCGACTGGATCAGGGGGGACCCCCCTCAAGCCGTGCGGGCTGTGGCGGTGTGACTTGACCACACATCAAGCCGGTTCAGCGCATGTTCGAAAAAGGCAGGGAGCAAAGATACGGCAGCGTAAAAGCACAGTACAATGGTTACATTTTTACGCACACTGCACACTGCCCTCTGCCGTGCACCACGCAGCCCCGGGGGTTGGCGTGGTGTAAAGCGCGCACGCACAAAACACTCGCGCGTTCTACTCGTTGCGCACAGATCCCCGACGCAAAACGAGGATCATCGAGTGGTCCGTTGCTCGCCGTTGCGTTTGTTCTCGCCAGGAGGAAACAGGGGCAGCGCAGGGTCAGTGCAGGGGCTGGCGATTCTCATCAACGTCGGTGCCTCCAAACAACCCCACCACCGATTTAAAGCTTTCGTGACTGCAGGGATTCATCTTCTTGGTTCTTTCGGTAAAGTCACTGTGACTTTACCGAAAGAACCAAGAAGATGAACCCCACCACCACCACCACGTGTGCAGCTTTCTGTAACCGCCGGGTGCACTTGGTGTGCGGTAAATTAATTTGGCTATGGATAGAAAGCTGTTGGTCATCACTAAAAACGGAGGGGGGGGGAAGTGACCACAAGAGACTGCTGTAGTTGAGAGTGGGCTGCCCTCGTGCAAGCTACCCCATCCCCGCCTCCCCCAAATAGCTCTTGTAAAATGCGGACAAATGTTTGTCATTGGGGACGTGAAATGAATCAAACGTGATTCACGTGATTGATCGCCCGGGAGTTGCTTAACCTTTGGACCAGGCCTTGACGGGTTTTCAACCCCCCCCCCCTTCCTGAATCGAACAAGTGCTCTCTTCTTCTTGGTTCTTTCGGTAAAGTTACGTAGAATGGAAATAATAAAATAATATTTTAAAAATTTCCATTCTACGTGACTTTACCGAAAGAACCAAGATAAAACATTTTTTCTTATTTTATTATTTCCATTCTACGTGACGACTTTACCGAAAGAACCAAGAAGATGAACCCCTGCTGTCACGAAAGCTTTAAATCGAAATTGCTGTCTTTTCACACGCTGCCGGTTTGTGCACGGAACTTAAGCTTAAAACTGTGACTTGTGTAAACTGAGGTGGTCTCCTGGACACAAGCCGAAGGGGGCCCCCCCCCATCAAGTCAGGCACGGGAAGCGTATTTGTTTTAAGCCTCCTACCGCCCACACCGACTTCAACCAATGGCGCTTCTAATGGTTAGTCACCATATTAATTAGAAAGAGGTTATTGCTTTGAGGTCAAGCAACCGTCACCTCTGCTGGGGCCCAGAATATTGATGTTGGAGAAATGCCACAAATTCATTATGTAACGGTATTAATGTCATGTAATGCATTAAAAGGTGACTCCGTGTAGACGTACTGTATGAGGTCACTTTTCTATGATCACATCGTTTTCGGTTGATATTCGTATCGTAATTTGGCATCCCAGCACACTAGGTTGTAGCAAAGACAAAGACTCCCCCCCCCCCGTATAGCTTTTAACAGACTGTCAGGGCGCGTGCTATTAGCGAGTAGCGCCTATGACAGCAGGCAAAGGGTGGCCAGCACCACGCCCAGCCACCTTTGTCTCCCGAGTGGCAGTGCTGGCTCCTCGCACCAGATGCAATCTTTTTATAAGGCTGATTTGACCTCAGTTGGGGGGAGTCCCAGGATGCAGGTTCAAATATTCACCAGCTATTGGCCGCGCGCGGGAATCGACCCTCAGCTCGTCGAGTTCGAGATTTCCCCTGAAATACGAAGACACAAAAGAGACTGAAGCCAGTAACATCCAGCATGCGGTAAATGCTCGCCGCCCACTTCACGTGGACCGAAGCGCCGCGCGCAATTCAAGAGCGCCAGCGATCACGACGAGGAGCCCATTTTAAAACGTCCATTTCTCAAAGAGCCTTTTCGATCTGGTTTTTGCGTAATGCATAACTTTTAATGGCGGTGTGCTAATCACGGTGACCTCGTGTTGAAATTTTATTCCAAGATGGCATAAGCGTGGACTCTGTATGTTCAAGCCTACTGAACGGAGATTCGTGGCTATTTTTTTCTGAAATATATTTATAAAACCATCTGTGAACGTACGTATTATATTACTGCAGAAGAAGAAACTAAACACATAGGCAAAATTTGAATAACTGAACACGCAGTGCTTTTGGTGCTACCACATCCTGAACCGCAATATTACTCAGGATAAAAATATTTAGTTTAAGGCATTGAGCATTTCAATCCCAGCCAATTGCAAATCACTTATTCCACTGATGAGCAAAAATGCTGATGAAGCAACATGAACAAAAATATATACTTTTAAAAATGTATCCTTAAAAGTAAAAAAATAAACATCTACAAGGGGACTTTATTATCCAAGATCGCTTTTATTAAGAAAAAAACAGCAACAACTTTTCAGAGGACCACTAAACTGCAGTAATGACTGAATATGAAGCATACCGATGCTACATTTCCATCATTAGTGATGAATATTAACTCTGATTACTGACTCACGAGCGATTTAATGGAGACCGATTCAAATTGACGATGATTTATGGCTATAAATGTTCACGCACAAGACGGAGTGCGAGCGAGACGGATTTTGGCACGCATCCCCGTTTCATGAGGACGACGAGGATGGTGACAACGACAATCGTGATGACTGGGAATTGTTTCTCGCGATGATGAATACCAAGGTGCAGCCCCGCAAGTGCTGGCTCACCCCACTGCTGGCATGAGAGGCCTCCACGGGAGGAGCTCTATCACGCCCTTCTAGAGGGTATCATGGACTTGTGTTCCACACTGAAGGACTACTATCTTGGAGGACGAGAGAGGCCCCACACTTTACCCCACTATAAGCCATCTGCCAATCAACACTATTCCTATTGTCTGTCGCGTTATCCAAGATTTTATCCACAATGCACAGCGAAGTGGCTTCCTAATACTCGCGATTTTGAATAATACCTGCAGGTTATCCACGGTTTTTTTTCTCACCAAAATGGCCGCCCGTGCATTTGCATATTTCACGTAACTACACAAAAACACAGACACTAATACTCCGACAGATACACGGAGACGCACGCACACACACCTATTCCAACATATCTGGTCAGCGTGGAATAGTAGAACAGATACCCCCTAGAAATCCCTTGAGTGGAGACCTTTCCCCCAGACAGTAGGCAATTGCAAGTTGGCTCCTTTTTACCTTTTTATGAGCCCTGATAAACAAACATACCACACGGGGAATGAATTATGCCTGTGATAGGTGCAAGTCCTGCTGCTATAAGATGGCTGCTGTTTTCCAAGCAGCCATTTGTTTCGTACATTCCCACATGACACACAGCATTTGCTCACTCTCGAACACACAATGACTCAGAGGCACGAGATAACAGTCCAAGGTCTGTGGTCCTCTATATATTAAGTTATTGGCCAATTAATGAGTGTTTTCATGTGGGAGGAATCCAGAGCACCTGGAGAAACCCCACTTGTATGAGGGGGCAACACTATCCCACACAGATTGAACATTTCTTTACCGCATTCTGGCGAGCCAGGGTATGGGCCCACCTCAAATGCCCACAGCAACGGAGTTTCACAACACTTGTGTGATCCATCAACCCTCGCCGCTTTCACAGTGCTGGATTACAGGCATGCATAGCCACCACTGCCCGGCTATGCCGTGTGGCGTGCGCGATATGATGTGGAATGCATCATGAATCTTGGTACCAGAGACACACTTCAGGAAATCGTTTCAAAGCCGGACTCATTGGAGGGGTGAGCCATCCCAGTTGAGGTAAGTCTGGCAAACTGAAAATAGTTAATTGAGAAAACACTACGTGTTTATTACAAAGCACTTCCCCTAAAGGGATGGTCAAACATTGCAATGTAGAACCCTCCTGTGAAACAAGGGTCTCTGGAGGATTGGGTAAACAAATGTTGAGTGAGCTACATGCCTCCAGAAAAACACACACGAACACACACACACGACCGTCTATACCATCAAGAATGCACATTAAACATTTAAGCAATCCACTTTAAATTTAGTTTACATGTGTAAAATTATACTGTATTGTTTTGATTCATTGCCAAAATTATAATAAACTCACTGTAAACACATACCAGCACATTGTTCAACAGTAGTCGGCTCAAAATATCGACAACTGATGCATGTTTTAAACCCTAAAACACACCTATTCATATGTATTTCACTCCAGCCATTGACGTTTTTGTTCCAATGGTCAGACTTTATACAACAAACAACCCTTATTCTTCTTCACCTGTTTGCACGAGGCACCAGGGATTTATTATGGGATTCGTGGAACCCAATGGTAATGTAATGCGGGGACTCTAAACAGGATCATTTCGTCGCATTGCTCAAGAATTGGTCTCGTCTCTAGAGCATCCAATCAATGTCTGACAAGCGGTGTCAGATCACAACTTGGAATTGTAAGAGTAAGACTGTGATTTATGAACTCTCTGATCGATGCGTTTTTGGGGGTTTGTGCCGCGCGTTATTCTGTACGATGCCCTACGTTTTTGCTCCCATGTGCTGGGAAACTCTTTAGGAGCCAAATTCAGAAATTGAACTGAAATTTACAAGCGCGTAAACCTATGGCAGGTGGTGCCATTAAACTATGCTCGATAACAATCGATATTTTACATGAGAAGAAAACATTTGAAAACGTCTTTTTTTTTATATAAAACACACTGCAGAAATAATTGCATAGTAACTTCATTTAGTAGATATGTGCGAATGAACACATGTAAAAATAAATTCAAATCTTTTTCCATGGGCCTTTCGGTAAAGTCACGTAGATAGGTTCAAAGGAAAAAAAAAGAAAAAACTACGACGTTTCGATCGCGACGCAAGCAGTCGTCATCAGGAGAAAAAACGAGATGATGACCGCTTGCTTTGCGATCGAAAGGTCGTAGTTTTTTTGTTACGTTTTGTTATTTCCCTCGAACCCATCTACGTGGCTTTCCCGAAAGACCCATAGCATATGAATTCCTGCAGTCACGAAAGCTTTAAGTCAAGATTTAATTCACGTCTTTGTTGCCATCTGCCTTTGACTGCGGGAGGATTTGAGGATTTGTTAACCGGAAAAGCAAAGGGTCACGCGAGTGCTAATTGCTACACAGATATTGGCAGAGGCAGCGTTGCGGTGGGGTGTGACTGGGGGTTCGCGTCAGGTTTTTGGCCCCATTCATTAAGAGGAGGGCTCTCCGGTATCAAAACCAACGGGTGCTAACTCGTCGAGGCAAACTCAAAGTTCACCTCAGATAATGAGGAAAACAAATAACCAATTGTGAGCAGCTGCTTACTTACTCACTCCGCCTCTGCTCACCACCCTCTCTCAAAGAGTTGGGGCCTGCACACGAGACACAATCTAACTGTAAAATCACCCTCAAGGTGCCGCTACCATCATTTCGGACTGCCTTCATTGTTACCGTTCGACTTGAACGATAAGTTTTAAAAAAAAGAAACCCGCAAACTATAAACCATTTTTTTTTGTCTCCATCACTTCAAATTCTTTAAAAAGTGTTTTATTTTTTCTCTTCCCGAGCATCGCTAGACTTTGAGAGAGAAATGTTTTTGGAAACGATTCAAGTTGTCAAAAATGCATTGGGTAAAGGCTGGGCAAGATACACCTCAGTACTGATTTCATAATCCACGCAGAAGCACAGCAGCAGCATTATCCTGTGTGCAGAGGGTACAATTTTTGCTTTGGGATGCTGACGCTCATTCCGAGTCAACTTTATCCTGCAGCAAGTGACAACGATGCCAGTCTGTGGCCGAGTAAATATTCCTGTGATTTCACAAAGCTGCACCCTCCGTGTTCCAATTCTGATCAAGCAGCTTTGTTGTAGTTTTCTTTTTTTTATGTGACAAACGCCTTCCTGACTTTCGTGAAGCACAAACACATCACAGTCTCCTACCTATTGAAGGAAAACAGATTCCAATCTCCTTAAGTGTACATACAGTAACAACTTTCTAGCCACAACATAGCAAGGAATCTATACAAATCGTGGCTAACAGGTTGCAAGACAACTACGTATAAGCATCACTTATGGAGTTAGCAAAACGTTTTAGGGTTCATTAAAGAAGCGCAAGAACTTGGCTGTTTTAGTAATTTAAAAATTAATACGTTCCAGCGATTCTCGATCGACCAATAGATTAAGGCCTCCCCATACCATGTCAGTCACGGGGAATTTATTTGTGTTTAACCATACTTCACACTGGTCAGTGGGGCTTTATGATGGGGGGGAGGGCAAGATCAGTTTTGATATAACTTCCCACTGAAGTTAGCCGTGGAATCGTATTCTGGTCGCCGGTTTACAAAGCGCAGCACGGTAAGCAGCATACCACCAGTGGAGGGGTTTTTTTTTTTACAAATTGGTATAGTACAGAAAAAAATCGTTACATGTTCCAAAGTGGTTGCAAGATGGTCGTGTATGCCTCAATTGCTAGCTTTCTGCAAGTATTTATGTAATTTATAATCCCCAAAAATTATAAAAACGTACACAAAACACATGATGTATATAATAATGTCACATTACATACTGTTTGCGGCTTTGACCGAGATCAGAGCAGGAAAGAGGTAAAGTTGGGACGCAATTATTATATTCCCATTACGCCCAGAGGACATTTTGCCTCAAAGATAATGAAAAATAATAATTTGATGTATTACTGACATTATTTTTTTTTTAAATCCCTTTTAGCTGTTTTTTCTTCTCGTCTTGAGAGATGTTACTGGTTACGTGATGTCACGGTGTTCATTACTGCGGCGACCCAGCTCAAATTGTAGGGGCCCACGGCCAACATCAGTGGCGAGTGATATCTGACCTCAGCTCTGGATCCCCCCACATTCACCAATCCACGTTGGCCATGACGGCGAAGTTGATCGTCGCACAAGCCCAATGTGACCGATGCGCAACGTTGGGGAGGGCCGCCTTGATCCAGCATTAAATTGAGAAAGGGTTAAATTTTGATTTAAAGCGTTCGTGACTGCAGGGATTCGTATTCTTGGCTCTTTCGGTAAAGTCGCGTAGAAGGGAAATAATAAAATAATTAAAATATAAAACAATACAAATTCTCACGGCGTTTCGACTGCAACACAAGCATTCATCATCAGGTGTGATGATAATAAAAATTCTCACGACGTTTCGACTGCAACACAAGCAATCACACCTTTTTATTGTTTTATATTTGTATTATTTTATTATTTCCCTTCTACGTGACTTTAACGAAAGAACCAAGAATATGAGAAAGGGTTGTTTATTGAAATTTTACAAGAACTGTTTTAAGGAGACGAGTAGAGAACTTGTTGCTCTGGAACATAAAATAACAGGCGGCTGTCATTGTCATGCTCTTCTCGAAATCCTGTACTCGGAGCACCAAAAGTAATCTGCTTTTTCATTAAATAAATTACCAAGATGATATGTATCCTGAGGTTTTTTTATATTCTCTCGGATTGAAAAAAAAACATTCTGGCAAAATAATAACATTAATAGCAGCACAAATTGAAAAGTTACGGCAATTAAATTAACCATGTCAGTCTTCCGTATCCGTTACTTCCATCTCTTCGTTGTCGCGATCTATTCGATGTCTTCCGAACTTCTTCCGCTGTTTCAATTGCATTCAATGCCCATTTGTTACACGGAGAATCCCCTTTAGCCAGTTACCCAGCTGGTCTCCGTGGCGACGGCTCCTCAGCCACCACTCAGGACAGAGTTGGGGTAGAGAAGAGCCCAGCCAGCAGCCAGCCAGGAAACTCACGCCATAGATTATTTTTAACAGTGGCAAAATATTATACATTCAACTATGCGTCTATGCCTGCTGCTCAATGTTTTCAAAGATCCTCCTGACAACATGAAACTGCTGATGCCTACTTTGAGACACAGACGCCTGTCTAATTGTGAATCTGTATATTTGGCAACTTAACACGGGTCAATACATTCTAAATAAGAATGCGTGCACATTACATAATTTTTTACTTGGAAGCTTGATAAACGTTTCGTTTGTTGGCAATTATGCATGAAAGTTTCTCATAACATTGGATTATGAGTGCTTCTTACAAATCAGATATCTTAATTATCCTCGATGCAATTATTTAATTTAATTACTGTATGTACACCATTGGTACCTCATTTGCCAGTAAAAAATATGATAATTGGTTTTTTACCCTTCTATCTGGCAACAAAACTGACACCTTTTTTTACAAGGAGTCATGTTTGCATAGACCACAATACCTGCAGCCATAATGCAAACAAAAAACATAACTCTGATAATGTATGCACTGTCCTTGAAGTTGATTGGTCCACACCCGAGACAGCTTTCCTTAGAGCCTAGTCTCACGTGGGTTGGACCAGATGACGCCAAAAGGCGCACTAAATCAACTTCTTACTACTTCTTCTTGGTTCTTTCGGTAAAGTCACGTAGAAGGGAAATAATAAAATAATAAAAATAAAACATTATAAAATAATTCTCACGACGTTTCGGCCACAACGCAAGCAGCCGTCCTCAGGTGAAGACCAGGTCTGTCGGGGTCTTCACCTGAGGACGGCTGCTTGCGTTGTGGCCGAAACGTCGTGAGAATTATTTTATTATGTTTTATTTTTATTATTGTATTACTTCCCTTCTACGTGACTTTACCAAAAGAACCAAGAAGATGAATCTCTGCAGTCACGAAAGCTTTAAATCGAAAAATTCTTACTACTTACCTACCACACGGCTCAAATTAATTATATTTTAAAACGTCGAGCGTTCATTATTTCTCCTCTCAACCTTGGGCCAAGAAACTACTCCGCACTGCTTGCAGCAGGTAGGCATCTGCCGGAGTTGAATAAAGGTTAAGGAACTGCTCAACCCGCGGGCTCAATCAGGAAAAAAATTAACCCATAAAAACAAAGTTTTTCACTATAAATCCTTTATATGCATGGCGGCTAGAGTCCTCTCGTCCTCTGGCTTGAGATGGCTGCCAGCTATGGGTCAGATGATTGCCTGCCACCATTAAGTAATTGGTAATTAAATATAATTTTTTTTTTCCTAAAATATTGAAAATTTTGGAAAAAAATGTTCACGAAAATAAATTGTCACGCACAACGAGTCTGTGTGCAAAATGTCAGCTCGATTGGATCACGGGAAGTGGGTTAAAAAACGACCGAAAGATTTGCACAGTCGTAAGCGCGCAAGCAAGCAAGCAAGTGAACTTAATATAAAGGATTTAAAAACCCGCACGTTGGTTGACGGAGCGGCTGGGGGAAAAAAAAGACTCGCGCGTTCAAAAATGTTGGCACAAGTGGCCACCCCTCGCCTCGTATTAAGGGTTACAGCGATGGCAGCCGCTCACTTCAGCGTTGGGAAATGATTGCACGTCGTCTACCTGGGAATAAAGTCGACCGAGAACAAGGGGTAGGACATACTTGGTGGACCGTCCTTCAGACGGAATCGGCGGTTGCGTGGGAGCTACTGTCTAGAATACGTTCACATTCCTATTATTAAAGACAACAGCTGTCAAAATCACCCAGCGGTAAAAAAAAAACATGCGCGAATTATGCCTTCTTAATCAGGAAACTGTTATCGCTGCCTTCATTACCACGAGGTAGTCATGGTTACTTGCTTGACAATCGATGCATTTCATCAATGCTTTTATTACATGAATAGAATTGTTCAAAACCCTCCTTCCCCACCGTCTATTGTGATCAAGCAAGTTATTTTATATTTTGATTCCACAGACCAAATCAAAAGTGCAAGTGATTCCTTGCTTGTATGAGCATTGAGGCAGTGCTCAGCGCTAGTTTACAACCCTGAGCAAAACATGGAAATTCCACATTCTTATGGTAGGGTTGAGCATTTTAATAGTCCATACCTGTAATTTATTTGGTACATTTACGTACATTATTAACCCCAGTTAATACAGTCCCAGTATTGTCATACAAATCTATCTCATTCGTCCCTAATTCAATCACTAATTCCTCTCAATCATTGTCTTAACAAATTCAATAATTTCACTCATTCATAAACTCACTCAATCCTCATTCATTGCATTCATTGATTTATCCCTTATTTACTCATTCTCTACTTTATTAACGATTTCTTCATTCTCCGACTCATGCCTCATTCACTCATTCCCCTCTCATTCAGATACCATCCACTCATTCATTCACTCAGTCAATCCTCTCGCTCTCATTCTTCCCTCATTGACGCACTCGGTTTCTCATTTGCACTCGCTGTATTCCGGCGAACAGCATCAAAACTTTCTATTTCGCAATGCACATAAGCGCTTCATATTGCATGTGTTAAATATCACATTCCATAGAAGCAAATCTGTGCACTAATTTGATAAAAATGTTGATGTAAAAGGGTCTCTCATTTCCTCTCGCAATCCCTCATTCATCTTTGCCTCTTTCACTAAATCCTTTCGTCCAACACCTCCCACCAGACACCCTGATGTTTTCCTATGACTTCCTGCAGGGCAAGCCATTGCTAGGGATACCCGTTGGTAGGGATACCCGTTACTAGGGATACCCGTTGCTAGAGATGCTGCCTGTTGCTAGGGATGCTGCCTGTTGTAGAGCCGCCTGTTGCTAATGGCGCCGTCACTCGCGGAATCCTGTTGCTTGGCAGCCGATCGGTCCTGGCAACCAGCAGCTAAACATTTTGATTTGTAAATACACATAAGGCATCTTAGTGTTCAATAATTTAAATTTTTGTAGTCCGCATGAAGCATTTTTTGGTTTCGCAACCATAACTCGGCCAGGAAAGGTCTTAGATTGAAAAAAAAAATTCCAGCAAATAGATCATTATAAAATTTGTACACATAGCTGGAAAAATGTGGATTTGTATCAGACAAAGACTCCCGTATAGCCTCAACAGAAGGTTGGAGCAAGTGCTGTTTGCGAGCACCTATGAAGGCCGACACGGTACACACGAGGAGGTGGGTGGCCAGCACCACGCCCGACCGCCTTTGTCTCCCCAGTGGCGATGTTTACACACCGCACCAGGTTACTCATTTAAGGCTGAGTCGACCTAGGGGGGGAGGCCCGGGACCAGTTCATATAATAGCCACTGATGTTGGCCGTGAGCAGGAATCGAACTTGTGTCACCGGGTTCGTAGCGCAGCGCACTAACTACTACACTACCGCACACATACCAAGAGAAAATTGAAGAAATGTATACATAGATATCAAGTAGCATGAAATGATCAAGTTGTACAATGGTTAGAATGCACAACAAGCTCAAGGTTATAAGATCAAATCTTGGTCAGAGATTGACTCAGCCCCTCGTGCATTCATCAGCACCACGATCAGCCATGATTAATCCACTACTTGATGGGAATGAACTGTGGGAATTGTTAACGAACTTCACGGAGAAGGCTGCCAAGTTGCAGGAATGAGAAAAAGAAAGCAAATGTGCAAATTAATCCATCCAGAGTAGCAATTTGTAGATGTTCACCCTTACCAATGGAATGTGGAATTCACAATGCCATCCCAAGTTCATTATGAATACGAAACGACTTTTGAGATTTTGAATTTTACAGGAGATGGAAAAATCTACGTCATTTGGTTGGTGATGGCCAATCATAAGCCAACAACTGTACATGGATAGAATGTTTTTGTGAGGCTAACCTATTCTAAAATGGTTTCCTATCACGAATGTCTGCTGTATGTCGAGCAAAAAAAAAATCACAAAATCGTTACGATCTGATTGTTCACAATTCTTTAGTCGAAGACCAGACAGAGCATTGACAATTTCTGCATAAATGCACTGCTCTAACTCTACGCACTCGAACTACTCGTTCACGCAAGCAGACGAAGAACTGCAGATGCAGACTACATACTGTGAAGCGAGGCTATCCATAATCTAGGCTTTTTGGGGGGGATTATATCGCGTAAATATCAGCGAGTCCGTGTTGCATTCACAATGGGGAAAGAGACACAACAAAGAATAATAAGGCTTCCCATGTGTAAAGTGGGTTCATTTTGTCAAACCTACCCCTTACAAAAGACCAACATTTATAATTTACACTTGTGGGGGGGAGGGGAAGAATAATTTAAAGAAAAGCGCACGTTCTATTCTTAGGCGTAGCTGGTGGCAACGTTGCCGTTTGCTTTTGTCCCAGGTAAAGGTAGCAGTGAATTCATCAATTATGGAGCGAACCAACATTACCACGAGCACTGAAACTTGTAATAAATAAATTAACGATACTACCCCCGATGAAGTTAATAAGCTTAAAAAATAACGGAGCCGCCGTTCGTGACTGCAAGGATTCATACTCTTTGGTTTTTTCGGTAAAGTCACGTAGGTTAAAAAAGAAAACAAATAAATGTAATCACGACGTTTCGGAGGCAACACAAGCTTCCGTCTTCAGGTGACACCGTCACTTGATACAGCAATTTTGCTGTGACGGTTTCGCCTGAAGACGGAAGCTTGTGTTGCCTCCGAAACGTCGTGATTTAATTTATTTGTTTTCTTTTTTAACCTACGTGACTTTACCGAAAAAACCAAAGAGTACTTAACATGTTGCTTAATGGCTCAAGCAATAGATTATTATCATGTGAAGTCAAGGAGATGTTCTGCCGAATACATCATCTCGAAATATTCACACCACATACCGAACTTGCTTGTTTATAAGGAGATATAAACCACCAACGAACAAGACCCAAAGTCACATTCGAAAGCATCATTGCCGATATCCAAAAAATTTCGGCCGGTTTGTCGTGCAATATACAACTTACTGCAGAGCTCACAGCGTGTAGCGGTGGGTGGTTCTGCAAGAGTAATCATGAAATGCCCTTCGACGAACCTAGCGACCCGAGTTCGATTCCCGGCTGCTACGACGAACATCAGCGGCGAGCAACGTCCACCCACCCGCATTGACCGGCGGTTTGACGTACAGCCCATCAACCCCCATGACCAACTCTGTCTTCATCCAGCAGTGGAGTGACAAAAGCGTATTATGAATCGGTTTCCTCATTCACGAGTTCATAGGGACTCCACTCTTTACAAGAAACTCAATTAAAACTATAATCTCTTTTTATTTTCCCAGGTAAGGCTAACCGAGCTGTATAGCTCTTTTTCAGAAGCGACCTGGTCACAAATGACAGCTCAATGAAGTGGCTTATATTTTTGGTTCTTTCGGTAAAATCAGGCAAATAGAAAAAAAAAATCTGAAATAAAAGCATCCACCTGATGAAGACCGCTTGTGTTGCGATCGAAACGTCGTGGGTTTTTTGCTTTTATTTTACATGTTTTGTTTTCTATTTACGTGACTTTACCGAAAGAACCAAGAATATGAATTCCTGCAGTCAAGAAAGTTTTAAGTCTGAAGTGGCTTATGTGGAAATTTATAGCAGCCAAATACTCACGTTTTTCAAAATGTGGAGGGAAAAATGGGAGGACCTCGAGAAAAATCCACGCAACCACGGGCGGAGATAGAGACAGAGAGACATGCAAACTCATACAGGCGTCAGGGTTAGGATAAAACCCACGTCCCTCCTGCTAACCAGGCGAGGTAGTTAACATCTCGCCAATGCCAGGGATTTGCCTGTGCGTGTGGTTTCTAAAGCAACGCCACAATGGTTGAGAGACAAGACTCTCCCCCTCTATCTTCCTCTCTATAGCACAAAAATAATTAAACTAAAAGGTGATATACTGAACACAGCATAGTCTGTTCATTGTGAAGTTACGGCTCCATTATAATAACTTTTTACAAAGTGGTTATTTTCCCCATTTGCAAATACAAAACTAATCGCGTTCTGAATAATACCCAGTTGCCATACATTGTCTACTTTAGGGTATATTTAGCATTACATTTTGCACAGTCTGGAAACAACTTCATAAGCACATCATTTGACCATTATTTAGTTTCATTGGCTTATTCAGTGTACTAAATCTTCCACCAGCTGATGATTCGATGTGAAATCAACGATGCCCTATAAAACGAACGTATGATTGTTTCGTGATATATGGCATCGCAAAAACGTTTCCATCAGGACGTTTACAGGCACAACAGAATCCTGCTTTGCATAATTGCCTAAGTAATGTTTGTGGATGTCACCTAAGGGCAGGGGAGGTATTATCTCCCCTGCCTGGTATGCAGGAGACCGTGGGTTCGACCCCAAACTCTGACACTTGTATATATGGAGTGTGCGTGCTCTCTGTGTTGGTCGCGTGGATTTTTTTTTTCTGAGGCTTCTGTCTTTGCCCTCCACGTTCAAAAGCGACATCCGTTCAGATTATTTGCCCGCTACTATACGTTTCCACGAGTGACGAAGCAAGCCACTTCGAAGAGCAATCGCGTGTGGCCAGGTCATCTCTGAAAAAAGGAGTATATCGCTCAGTGGGATTTACCGATTGAATAAAAGTTCGTCTTTGTTCAAATATCAATGGGGGAGCGTGGGAGGTGCAGAAGTAACTGCATACCTTGACACAACCTTTGCCTCTTCAACAAAAGGGTCTTCACAGGTACTAGAATGACTTACTTAAGGAAGCTTTACCCAACCGCTTTCCCGGGCCATTATACGAAACAAATTTTGCATCAGGACTTTGCCTCCAAGGATGGCTCATCTCTAGAAGACAAAGACAACAAGGGCAAAGATCCCCCGGCTAGCCTTAACAGACTGTTGGGGAAAGTGCTGTTAGCGAGCACTCCCACGGCACACGAGTGGCTGGGTGGCCAGCACCACGTCCGGCCGCCTTTGTCTCCCTAATGGCAACGTTTACACATCGCACCGGGTACTCATTTCAGGCTGAGTCGACCCAGGGGTGGCCCAGGACCGGTTCAGACAATCGTCACTGGTGTTGGCCGCGAGCCAGGAATCGAACTCGGGTCGCCGTGTTCGTAGCGCAGCGCTAACCTGCACATAACCGCTACATCGCTATACAAAGACAAAGACACACAAACTCAATTGGTACAAACATGGTGGGCACTACCTCGACATCTGTACAAATCTTGGTGGAGGACGAGTTAATTACAGAATGATATAGTAGTGTCAGGCTCATCACGGACTCATAGTTTAACTCTTAAATCACTCCGGCCTCTCTATGTGCTATGAAGAAGGGTCATTGACCGAAATATATTTTCACACGAGGCTATTGACGAACGTGTTGAGTTTTTTGTTGTCATATTCTTGGTTCTTTCGGTAAAGTCATGTAGAAGGGAAATAATAAAATAATAAATATATTAAACAATAACATTATCACGACGTTTCGATTGCAACACAAGCAATCATCATCAGGTGTGAAAACCACAGCAAGAATTTTTTAAAAAAGTGGCGGGTTTTTTCTTAACGTTAGCATAAGAAAAAAATACCGCCACTTTTTTCAAATTCACAAAAACTTTAAATCGAAACTCTCGGTAGCTTAGAAATCCTCGACAGATGGACCAGTTATCTAGGTGCACATGCCAATGACATAGGATTGCATTTTTTGCTCTGACACTGTGTGGACTATGGACTTTGCCTCACTCATGATGCTACGTGGCGAGTGATTAAACAACATGTCAGTGATTACAAGATTAAACAATAATGACTGCACAAAAATCAAGCAGACTCAAACACTATTATAGAGCTAATCACACCCACTCCCTTAAATCACCCTCGCCCAGGTATCAGCATTCATAAACTACCAGGCCATTAAAATCAACTCCAGGATGACCCCGTTCTGAGAGGCCACTTCAACGGCAACCTCGCAGATTACAGGAGGCATCCGACTCTTGTGTTTCGCAATGCTACGTGGATCATAAACATATCCGTTTGTGAATTAAATGGAACAAAATCTGAAACGTGTTCAGGGAAGCGTTGAGAGAAACGCGCTTTGGGAACTGCACAGAAAGAGGACCACATGAATTAGAGAACACATTGCAGATTGCAGACAAGAGCACGCGGACTTAAACAGAACATCGTCGTTATCAGCGATGATGGGCGATGGTCGAGAATAACAATCAAGTGGCAGCAGCCAAGGGGCGAAAAGCGTCCGGGGGGGGGGGGGGGCACAGCACCACACCGAGGAGACGGAGCAATGCAATAGTCTCGTGTGCGGGTGCTCGGCGGATCATTACATCGCCGGATCGCGGGATCGCGGGAGGCAACGGTGGCTCGAGAAGGCTGTCATCCAGCGGTGGATCAATCATGGCCGATGACGGATGGACGGACAGCGATGTTTCCCATTACCGAGAGCACGCGAGCGACCAGCACGGCCACCACCTTCTGCGGGGAAGCGAGCCGAGCCTTGCCGCAGCCTTTGGGCAGTTGGCCTCGTCCCTCCTCCGGCTCACCAGCAGTCTCCTACAGCAGCTTCCTCGTCAATCTCAGTCAGCAGGAGCGCCACTCTGCGTGGTGGGTACCCCCACGCCGCGAACGGCAAGCGACGGACCCACAGACCGCAAGGACCACCGTGCACTTTGTGCAGAGGAGCTGGGGCGGCAATCCCAGTAACTTGTCAGAAAATATCCGGCAGAAACATCTGCTTTGCATTAAATATTTTCTCGTGGGGAAAAAGAAAGCACTGGCCACTCTGAGCATCAACCCTCCTCCCTCTCCCTGTGCAAACAAAGACAAAGATCCCCCCCCCGTATAGCTTTCACAGACTGTTGGGGCAAGTGCTGTTAGCGAGCACCTATGAAGGCTGACACGGTATACGAGGCCGTGGGTGGCCAGCACCACGCCTGGCCGGCCTTTGTCTCCCCAGTGGCGTTGTATACACACCGACCGACCTAGGGGAGGGCCCAGGAACGGTTCAGATAATCGTCACCGGTATTGGCCGTGAGAGTGGGAATGGAACTCGGGTCTCTGGGTTAGTAGCGCAGCGTAGCGCTAAACCGAGATGCCCTTCCGCTCCCCACACACGAGCGCGCGCCCACAGCCACACGACCCTGATGCTAAACAATTGAACAGGCAAGCTCACGAGCCGAGTGCGTGGAATCTCTTTGAGGGGTTGCAATGCAAATGCGCTGTGACAAAGCACTTTGAGGAGCCACGGGGGTTCATCGCCGAGTCCTCGACGTCTGCAGGGGAAGGTGGTAAGACAATAGAGCGGCTGTGTTTCAAGTGCTGTTGCGTTTCAAGGAGGAATGGTGGGGTGGTAGCATGTTAAACCCAAGTGCCCTTTTTAAAAGATGGCAATTTAATGGACCACATCTGTGTACGCCACAAGAGCCTTTATCACCAGAGTGAAGGCATAATGTAGGAGTTCTGTAGTGTACCATCATCTCTCATTGGGGGGGTGGGCAGGGGAGATAAACATTTCTCCCTACACCCCCGCAAAGTGAGATGCCATCATGCCATGCCCTGCCACCTTCGCCTCCCATCAACGAATCCACTCCCCACCTCCTACTGCTTCTATCATTTGCATTCCTCGTTCCAACAAGAGTAGCACATTAACTAAACGACACCTCCGATGGGTTTTGCATAATGTGCAAAGGCGCCGAGTGCTTTTTGTACACGTGTTTGCCGTGTGTTGTTGTTGTTTATAATACAGGTTTTTCTTTGGGTTAGATCGCGTAAATGTGTAATTAAACCCACCACCTTCCGACACGGCCAACTAGTAAGGGTTTTCACGTAAACAGAACGTGGCCAATTCGTCACTAGTACAGCACACCGGTGTGTTGGAGAGCAAAGCCACAACATTTAAAATGTTGAGTACGACGTTTCGCCAGTAATTACAACTAGCTTCATCAGGCGACAGTCAGATAAGTGCTATTGACTGAAACTTAGGGGTTTTGTGGCCTGACCTAGTTTTATTACGTCACGACTTCTGCATTAACAATTCCTGTAGATGATCGGTGGGGACTGGCATATCTGAAACGATCAATTGACGTCTTTCATCACAGAATGGGAACTGCAATATGTAGTTGTCGAATATCGCACAAAGGAAACGCTTTCTCACATTGTGTTAATTTTTAAGCGATGGGTTTTTTGTTGTTGCTGTTCCCGTCATGCACTATGGTCCCAACTGCTGTGGGAAGGTGTATACATTCCCACCACGTATAAATACACACTTGATTGAGTAAACCTAACATTGTTAAAAGGGTATGGACGAGCTATGTTTCATATTTATTTCGTTTCTTCTTAAAAACCCAAATAATTAATTCATTCATTATCTAGACTGGTATTGCATAGAGAGCTTAAAAATAAGCCAAATATCATAATATTAGAATCTATGTTTAGCTGTCGATCGTATTGCTTCCTAAACCCTGCTTGGCCCGCCACCGTATATACATGAGCCACCGTGGCCATGCGTGTTGCATGTGGTGTGTATTGTATTATGAACAGCTGGTCATGCATGCGTAAGTGAATAAATGTGCCCACGTCTGAAAGATAAAACATGAACTACCTTTAAAGGGCCATCCCCAGGTGCATGAAAGCTCCAAAAAGCAATGTGCCTTAGAATTTATGGCCTTGCAATATGCCCCAACTAGAAACCAAAATCACAAGTGGAAGTATTTAAGAAACTACTTACTTCGTGAATTGGACTATACGGCTCAAGGCATCAACGAGTGCGTGATTTGGACGGTAGGTGAAGTTGCACTTGGGGTTTAGGAACAGGCTCAAAGCGAGACCAAGCACACGTTTGCCATGTTAAAAATAGTCGCGAAGGTTGGACCTTGAAGAGAATGTGCAACGACAGATGGAAGCATGGGGGATGCTGTGCTACAGACGGACCCCTATGGGTATCGTGGACAGAACACCGTGCAAATGAGCGAGTGTTGGAAACACGAGGTGTGAAAAGGGGACTCGAGGATGAGATACGAAGGCAGAAACGACGATTCTATGGACCAAGTCCGTAATTATAGTATATATTGGGGGGGGGCACATTCCACATCCCATGCCCCCCCCCCAATGTTGAAATATGCACAAAATGTCCCCCCCCCCAATATTTTGGTATAAAAAATAATTGCTATGCTATGTAAATAAAAACAACAATTTGCTAAACCTTGGCCACAATATCTGGACTTGTCTTCATAGAAATCAATGCGTCGATTTCTGTTCATGTGATTGTGATTATGGTTGTGCTTTTTTAATCCCTAATCTCTGCCATTACACACAATGAAACAAGAAATGTTAAAAAAGTAAAAACAAAGCAACGTAATACAAAGCAACGTAATACATTATTGTAAATAAAATAAAATAAAAAGTCCATCCCATGTGTTAGTGAATTTTTAAATATTTTAGGCAGGAAATTATTTTTAAAATTTAGATTTATTTTTTTTCTGAGTTGGGACCCCCAGACACCCTGGAAGATTTGGTCCCCTCCCAATGTTGACTCCATGGCTACGGCCTTGTTATGGACACATCATCCACCACCTTACAGCTTGTCTACAAAAGGATATCTGACGAGGATATGTTTTATATAGAGAGAGTAGCATCATTTATTCCAAATACATCTCAAAACGCCACAATCTACAACGCACAGAGCTGCGTAGATATATTAAGATGTTTTCAGCCATATTAATGAATTGTCGATCAATGTGGGAGGAAACCGGAGAGAGCACCTCGAGTAAAAAAAAATGACACTTGCTCAGAAATTCCAAGGGAGACCAAGAATGCGATGCGATGGACACAGCTGACGTAAATAGGCGCAAGGATGGGGGTGCAGATTAGCATTGCGGTGAGACTTGGCGGAGGGACAGAGAGCCGTGGGAAGGAGGTATTGCCCACAAGCCAGGTGTCTGGAAAGATGACGGCACGAGACGAGCAGCACCCATTTTGGGGGGAGGAGGTGAAATTCTAGAGCTGTACCTCAAAGAGCTTCAATCACCAAATTGGTTGCTGCAAATACTATTTCCATTCCTTTTTCTCGGCAACACTTTTTTCCCTTATTTTTCACTTTCACAATTTTGTCAGTCTATCAACAATTATACATTTGGTATCCAACCCAGCTTATATATATGCTCCAAGCACGTGTGCTGTTTCATTCAGACGCTGTCGCCTCGACAGACCTGGTTTTCACCTGAGGACGGCTGCTTGCGTTGTGGCCGAAACGTCGTGAGAATTGTTTTATCATGTTTTATTTTTATTATTTTATTACTTCCCTTTTACGTGACTTTACCGAAAGAACCAAGAAGATGGTATCATACTGTTTGCAAAAATTGGTGTTCCTTGAAAAATGTCTCATTTGAATCTTGTCCGATTTAACTTTTTGGCTTTTTGTTTCTGCCATCTTGCCCTTTACATGTATTTGTTTGCACTGATAAAAGCGTATCATACTCTTGGCCCACATTTGATGGCTCCCTGGCCAATAATCGCTGTTCCGGGATACTGCTCCTTACCATAAAGCCCCCAGTGGCCCAAACTGTGCTGCGCAGACCAACAAGGCTGTGCGTGGGATGTGGTCAGCGCAACTTCCAGACACGATTTATCGGTACGCTGCACATGGCTGTCCGTTAAATCATGTTGGGTTAGGTTTGGACCCACTGGTGCAGAAACGTTAGGAACCCCACCAGCTTTTAGATTGTGTTTTGGCTGTTCTTGAGAAAGCCCTCTCTCTCGGCACACACAAGTCTACATCACGTGGCAATTCTGACCGGACATCTGTGGGAAAACAAGAGCTTGACAGCTCATCGGATTCCTTCAGCATAAATACAGCTTCTGATTTCACTCTGCGTAAACCTTCTTTCACTGCCAAGCAGGGCACCCTCCTTATGAGTCAACTACAAACCTTTGAATAAAATACCACCACCGCCGGCTATTGTGTCCGCCAAGTCTTATTATTAATATCGTGAGCCCCTTAGCTCCACCGTGCAGCCACTGAGTGCGAGACCCCGGGGGGGGAGTGGGGTTAAAACATAAAACCTTTATTTTCATTATTATTGTGGGGAGGGGAATGGGAGCAAAGCGGCTGTTTCCAAGATACGGCGACCATCTCCGCCGGGAGCATAAGACCTGTTCACAACTCAGCCGCCGCAAACAATGTGGAGACGAGAATTGATTATTAATTCGCAAATGTGCCCAAGAGCCAGCGGTTGGTGTATAGATATACACAGAGATATTGCAGTATATACCAGTCCCTCCAGAAAAACGCGATTATGCGATCGCAAGATTTCACGCAAAATCAGCCAAAGTCCGCATATTTATGCGGGGGGTGCGTTTTTTCATATACGCCGCACTTTCGCCGCATAAATTGCAGATTTCCGCGCGCAAAATATGCGGGCTTGCATGATTTCATAATCCCCGCATTTTCGTTGCAAAAAGTCACATATATCTTAGCAGAAAGTTGAAAAATGTTGCGTTTACTTCACACAAGCGCAGCCATTTCCCCTGTTGCCATGGGAACGTTATGAAGTGACGTCACTCATTACGCGACATCATTGAAAAGCTGCAAACCCCGCGATGCCAATGAAACCATGATGAAGCCCGCAAATCTTTCTCATTGCCAACAAACATAAGCGCAAAAGACCGCGCAAAGCAGTTCCCCAGTGTGTTACATGACAGTGGGGGCAAATTATTTTGCATAGCTACCTCTGTAAAACAGGAAGCACACATTTTATTTTTTAATATTTTATTTATTCATTTTTACAGAAGTTGTAGCATATTCATTTTGTAAAGCTACAGAACTTGTTCGACTCAATGTTTTGTAAGTTTGAGCCATCTGTTTGTTAAGGTCTGAAATAAAACAAGATGAGAACTTAAATATTCCCAGCACTTTCTGTGATGTAGTATGCTTGCTTATCATAGGAAGTAATAAGAAATGACTCTTTACATTAAAGTAGTAGCCTAGTGAATAGGGTGTTGGGGGAATCACTTTTTTTTCTCTTTTTCATCAAACCGCAGTTTTTGCAAGTTCCCGCAATTTTTGCAAGTTCCCGCAATTTTTGCAAGTTCCCGCAATTTAATCGCATAAAATTGCATAAATATCCCGCATATTCCATCGCATTTTTTTAGAAAACGTGCCGCATAATCAACGATTTTTGCCCGCAACAATCACCAAAAAACTCCGCGTTTTTCTGGAGGGACTGATATACACGCCACCATCAGAGATGTTGTGTTCACACCACCACCGTGGTGGTAACAGCGTGCAGAGAATCATGTACATTTTGTAGAACTGTAAAAAGAAACGTAATTAGCCTTACAGAAGTATAACAATGCCGTGTTATCGACAGCGTAATAGCTGAATAGGGTGCATGTAGCCGTGTGTGTGTGTGGCATAAATAGGTGCTCGCTAATAGCACTTGCCCCTACAAGCCTGTTAAGGCTACGAGGGGGATCTTTTGTCTTTGTGTGGAACAAACACCGCAAATGCCTTTCGTCTGTAATCCACGTCGTGCGCTGGCAGTACCAGACAGACCCACCAGATATATCAACATCTATGTATAGATTCACCACTGACAGTACAGCCATGCAGTATACATACAATGTATACGGACCGCACGCGGTATATGCGAGCACTTCGCTCTGACAGACGTCCTCCACCGCTCATAACAAATACGCAGAAGAGCAACAGCATCATCCACAAACGTGTTCTATACAACCCGTGGTTTGTCGAGCCAAGCAACGTGTTGATTCCAAACGATGCGTGAGTGTGTGTGGGACCTTACAGGTTTGTAGGTGCCCCTGGAATTGCTTTGATCGTAGACACGCAAAGACAAAGATGCCCCCCCCGTATAGCCTTAACAGACTATTGGGGCAAGTGCTGTTTGCGAGGAGCAACCTATGTAGACCGGCACGGCACACGAGGGGGTGGGGGTGGTCAGCACCACATCCGACCGATCGCCTTTGTCTCCCGAGTGGTGATGTTTATACACCGCACCAGGTTACTCATTTGAGGCCGAGTCGACCTAGGAGAGGCCCCCAAGAACGGTTCTGATAGTCATCGCTGGTGCTGTGGCCGTGAACCAGGAATTGAACTCGGGTTGCCGGGTTCGTAGCGCAGCACAGCGCGCTAACCACTATCCCACCGCTCTCCACGACACACAAAGACAAAGATCCTCCCCTGTAACATAGCCTTAACAGATTGTTGGGGCAAGTGCTGTTAGCGAGCACATGTATACACAAAGACAAAGATCCCCCCTGTAATATAGCCTTAACAGACTGTTGGGGCAAGTGCTGTTAGCGAGCACATGTACACACAAAGACAAAGATCCCCCCTGTAATATAGCCTTAACAGACTGTTGGGGCAAGTGCTTTTAGCGAGCACATGTATACACAAAGACAAAGATCCCCCCTGTAATATAGCCTTAACAGACTGTTGAGGCAAGTGCTTTTAGCGACCACATTTATACACAAAGACAAAGATCCCCCCTGAAATATAGCCTCAACAGACTGTTGGGGCAAGTGCTGTTAGCGAACACATGAACACAAAGACAAAGATCCCCCCTGAAATATAGCCTTAACAGACTGTTGGGGCAAGTGCTGTTAGCGAACACATGAACACAAAGACAAAGATCCCCCCTGAAATATAGCCTTAACAGACTGTTGGGGCAAGTGCTGTGATGAGCGAGTAGCAGCACCCATGAAGGCCGACACTGGCACACGAGGGGGTGGCTGGCAAGCACCGCCACAACCACCACCACAACCACCACGCATCGCCCACCATGTGTAGGACGTGTAGGACGTGTAGGATGTGTAGGATGTGTAGGACGTGTAGGATGTGTAGGACGTGTAGGACGTGTAGGATGTGGTGGATGTGGTGGATGTGGAGGATGTGTAGGATGTGGTGGATGTGTAGGGTGTGTAGGATGTGGTGGATGTGTAGGATGTGGTGGATGTGGTGGATGTGGAGGATGTGTAGGGTGTGTAGGACGTGTAGGACGTGTAGGATGTGTAGGATGTGGTGGATGTGGAGGATGTGTAGGGTGTGTAGGACGTGTAGGACGTGTAGGATGTGTAGGATGTGGTGGATGTGGAGGATGTGTAGGGTGTGTAGGACGTGTAGGACGTGTAGGATGTGGAGGATGTGGTGGATGTGTAGGACGTGTAGGACGTGTAGGACGTGTAGGATGTGTAGGATGTGGAGGATGTGGAGGATGTGTAGGACGTGTAGGACGTGTAGGATGTGGAGGATGTGTAGGATGTGGAGGATGTGTAGGATGTGGAGGATGTGTAGGACGTGGTGGATGTGTAGGACATGTAGGATGTGAAGGATGTGGATGTGTAGGACGTGTAGGACGTGTAGGATGTGTAGGATGTGTAGGATGTGTAGGACGTGTAGGATTTGTAGGATGTGTAGGATGTGGAGGATGTGGAGGACGTGTAGGATGTGTAGGACGTGTAGGATGTGTAGGACGTGTAGGATGTGGAGGATGTGGTGGATGTGTAGGATATGGTGGATGTGGATGTGTAGGATGTGTAGGACGTGGTGGATGTGTAGGACGTGTAGAATGGAGGATGTGGTGGATGTGTAGGATGTGGTGGATGTGTAGGATGTGGTGGATGTGTAGGACGTGTAGGACGTGTAGGACGTGTAGGACGTGTAGGATGTGGATGTGGAGGATGTGGTGGATGTGTAGGATGTGGTGGATGTGTAGGATGTGGTGGATGTGGAGGATGTGTAGGATGTGTAGGACGTGTAGGACGTGTAGGATGTGGATGTGTAGGATGTGGTGGATGTGTAGGATGTGTAGGATGTGGAGGATGTGTAGGACGTGTAGGTGGATGTGGATGTGTAGGATGTGGTGGATGTGGTGGATGTGTAGGATGTGTAGGATGTGGAGGATGTGTAGGACGTGTAGGTGGATGTGGATGTGTAGGATGTGGTGGATGTGTAGGATGTGTAGTATGTGGAGGATGTGTAGGACGTGTAGGTGGATGTGGATGTGTAGGATGTGTCGGATGTGGAAGACGACTCGGGCTCACGGAGCGAGCGCTACGCGGGCACGGGGCGCACCACCGCAGCAGCAGCAGAAGCAGCAGTTGCTGCTTCTGCTGCTGCTGCTTCTGCTGCTTCTTCTGCGCGGCTCCCGCGGCGAACAACGCGAAGACGACGACGACATTCGGGCTAGAGAGGCACGCGGAGTGTCCCTCGGTGGGGCTGCTGCTCGGACGCACGCAGCACACAGATATAGCGTGTACTGTGTGTACACGTGTGTCTGTGTGTACACGTGTGTCTGTGTGTGTATACACAGCACACAGACAGTGTGTCTGTGTGTCTGTGTACACGCTGAGTGTGTGTGCTGTGTACACGCTGTCTGTGTGTGTGTGTGTACACGCTGTGTGTGTGTACACGCTGTGTGTGTGTACACGCTGTGTCTGTGTGTACACGGTGTCTGTGTGTACACGCTGTGTGTGTACACGCTGTGTGTGTGTGTACACGCTGTGTGTGTGGTGTGTGTACACGCTGTGTGTGTGGTGTGTGTACACGCTGTGTGTGTGGTGTGTGTACACGCTGTGTGTGTGGTGTGTGTACACGCTGTGTGTGTGGTGTGTGTACACGCTATGTGTGTGGTGTGTGTACACGCTGCGTGTGTGTACACGCTGCGTGTGTGTACACGCTGCGTGTGTGGTGTGTACACGCTGTGTGTGTGGTGTGTACACGCTGTGTGTGTGGTGTGTACACGCTGTGTGTGTGTACACGCTGTGTGTGTACACGCTGTGTGTGTGTACACGCTGTGTGTGTGTGTACACGCTGTCTGTGTGTACACGCTGTGTGTATGTGTGTGTACACGCCGTGTGTGTACACGCTGTGTGTGTGTACACGCCGTGTGTGTGTACACGCCGTGTGTGTGTACATGCTGTGTGTGTGTAACAAGCTGTGTGTGTGTACACGCCGTGTGTGTGTACACGCTGTGCGTGTGTGTGTACACGCTATGTGTGTGTGTGTGTACACGCCGTGTGTGTGTGTACACGCCGTGTGTGTGTACACGCCGTGTGTGTGTGTGTACACGCCGTGTGTGTGTGTGTACACGCCGTGTGTGTGTGTGTACACGCTGTGTGTGTGTAACAAGCTGTGTGTGTGTACACGCCGTGTGTGTGTACACGCTGTGCGTGTGTGTGTACACGCTATGTGTGTGTGTACACGCCGTGTGTGTGTACACGCCGTGTGTGTGTGTACACGCCGTGTGTGTGGTGTGTACACGCTGTGTGTGTGTACACGCTGTGTGTGTGTGTACACACTGTGTGTGTGTGTACACGTTGTGTGTGTGTACACGCTGTGTGTGTGTGTACACGTTGTGTGTGCGTACACGCCGTGTGTGCGTACACGCTGTGTGTGTGTACACGCTCTGTGTACACGCTGTGTGTGTACACGCTGTGCTGTGTCTGTGTACACGCTGTGTGTGTGTACACGCGCTACGATGAACGCAACGCATACGGGTGGTGAATACGTGAAATAGCGGCTCGCGTGTGCGGCGTTTGGCTGTGTTACCGTTCGCGTGAACCCCCCGTTACCTTCTCCGCAGAGGGCTGAGTTGGGATAACAGCGCGACCAGTTCTTGTGAGACGGGGGAGCTTTTGTCTGCGTGCAGCGTGCAGCAGCAGCAGCGTGCCGTGCTGCCAGTCGGAGCGTGGTGGTGGTGCCTCTGCTGTTGTGCACGCGGTGTGTGTGTGTCTCTCTCTCTCCTCTCTCTCTCCCTGCCCCTATCTTCTTCTCTCTTGCTCCTCCACTCGCTCGTTTGGGAGAGCTGCATAAGATGGGATCCACGTGATCTCCCCCCCCCCACACACAGGCACACACACACACAATGTGTGTGAGCGTGACGACAGCCCCTTTCGCCCGGGCTCTTACAGAGTGACATCCAGCCTATGCAAGCCACCTTTCCCAGGCGATGGGAGGCGTATGGGCGGGGTAATTATGTTAAATACCGCACGTCGCTATAACACCGCTATGAATATTAAAAAAAACTGATATTACAACGAAATGAATGTATTACATTTTTTCGACAAAATCCCGTAATTTACGGATTAAATGAGCATCCTGATTATTATTTTTTACCAGTGGTAGAAATTCCACATTCCGATGGAAATAGTGAGTCTATAAATAGGGCAACCACTGGTGACTTCCACACAAAGCGGTTTCATTTTATCGACCCCGACTGGATGATGGGCTGAGCGAGTCAGCACCCAGTCTTCCGATGTGAGCCGCGTGTTACCACCGCTGAGCCTAATTGCAAAGGGTACTGTGTATACCGTGTAAGTAATGGGCGGAAAGAGGGAATTATTAACTGTACCAATTATTTGCCTAGGAGAGCATCGCCAATGAGTCTCAACACTTATTTTTCAGGAAGAGCCTGCGTTGAGTTGTTGGGCCATTTCCATGAATGAGTGTTAGGATGAATGTGGAAAGAAACCAGCAAGGCCGTAATTATAAGATATATTGGGGGGTACACATCCCCCCCCCCCCCATATATTGCTATAAAATAGTTTTCTGTTTATATGATTGTGGTTATGGTTGTACTTTATAAATCCCTACTCTCTGCTATTGCATACAATGAAACCAGAAAAGAGAAAAAATAGAAAAAAACCGAGCAATGTAATACAATACATTATTAGACATTATTGTTAAAAATAAAAAAAAGTCCATCCTATGTGCAAGTGAATTTTTTTATATTTTAGGCAGGAAATTCGTTTTCAAATTTAGATATTTTTTTTATGGGGGGGGGACCCCCAGACCCCCTGGAATATTTAGCCCCCCCCAATGTTGACTCCATGGCTACGGCCTTGGAAACCAGAGAACCTGGAGAAATTCCACCGTGCGTGCAAAGTGCTGACAACTCAACACTGCCATCTACTGGCCACCTCGTAACCCATACACGTGCAACACCTGGCAAGCCCTGGTCGTCAGCTATCCAAGAAATAACCAGGTTAAAATCCTGCTCAGCTTCTGCGATCAGACCGGATATAGCACATTCAGGGTGATTTGATCATCCGAAAATGTATGAAATTACGTGTGTGTGGTATGATGTTGTATTACTACATTTTCATTAAAAATCAAAGAGCCCATTGGGATGAAAAGAGTTGTGCCAGGGAAGATTGAATAAAGACAAAGAGCGAAATGCCACATTACACAAGCAATTGTAATTCATCAACATCTACCTTCAAAGCATTTGACTCATTCAATGCTTTATCCCCTCTGTCAAATCCCTTGGCTGCAGCAAAGTACACAAGATCTGCCCAAACAGTGTCCCACCATCAACTATTTGGTGTTCTACTTGATCGCTTGCACGTATGTATGTTTAACTTCTTTCACACAGTACGTAGTCAACCGTGGTAATCGGAGGTACGGGGCAAGGACAATAAACTAAACACAAAAAGCAGTTCTAAAGAATGAAAAGTACATAGCTCAAGTGGCTTCCTTATATTGGAAGGAAGAGCGTTACAGACGGCCGCAGAAGCGCATCTGAAAGCAGTGACCGCTTTTGTTCGATCGCGAGCCAAAAGCCGCCGTGGGGATGACCGGAGTTTGCGTCATGGTTTACGCTCTGTTCGTTTAGTGGTTTTTATGTATTTATTGAAGCAATGATATGTCGATTTAAACTGTGCAACAAATTGACTCAAGCAATAGCGACGTGGAGGAGTTACACAAATCTTAATTTTTGGAGTTACACAAAGCCTCGCCAGGAGATGCCTCATCTGAGATGAGTTGCAAACAAGCACGGGGCATCATCATCTCTACCCCACGTTAGGCATGCACTCCAATTGGCGATGTCTCAATCACTCCATTGCAGCTTTAGATGTTTTGAGATATGATCCCAGGATGGTACATTCTGAACTAGTAGTTAGTTGACAAATCGGAGAGTATCGAAATTCTATGCGATTTGTTCCCCACACACGTGCTGCTGGACATGATCTGATGGGAGTAGTTTGGTGACGTTTTCGGCATTCGGGAAACAGAGACGTTGGAACAACTATCATGTTTTTAAAGGGCCTGAGTAATCGAACATAAAAAAGTAGTTGGTTGAAACTTTTAATCGATTCATTGGTTTCATTGACGTATCATTCCAGTCCCCCTTCTGAACGCTTTCATGTGGATGTCCCTACGCAGCGTGCAATTCGTGGAAGGCTATTCTGAGGGGTAATAATTAATCATACAAAGGTCTCTTTCACTATCAGTGCTGATGTCTCAGAAAGACAAACAGGCCCAGAGTGCCAGCTTTAGCAAATGCCTCTGGGACACATGTATTAAGAATGCCCATAGGCTGACGGAATGAAATGTTTTTTTATGTGGTGCAACAGACGGCGGTCCGTTTAATAACAGAAAAACAAGTTGTTGCATTGGTTTTCAAGGAATTGTATTTTTTTTACAAAAATGTAAGGGAACTGTTGGTAGCAGCGTACTGCTACGTTACAAAAAAAGTAATTGAACACTGCTTTCTAATAGAATCGTAAACGGTTTGGGCCTTCCACAGATCAGAGAGGGCAGCGAGATTTACTGACTATATAGTCGCGGACTACACTGTGTGGGGCGCTGAGAAAACTGGGACTTTTTTAAACTGAACAGTAAATTCTAATCCATCCTAAATGACACATATAACGAGGGGGCTAATCTGCTTGCATGCGTGCACCTATCTTTGGTGAACTCCTCGACCAATTTCACCTCCGCCGAATGGGGTTGTCATGCAAATCAGCTCAAAATTAAAACTAAAACTACAATTGATCTGATCATTTGTCGTATCCCCCACGGCGGCGTCGCTTTTTTTTATTTGATACGCTCTACCATTTTTATATTTTTTATGATACTGAAATACCCCGCCGCGTGACACAAATTCCTGCAGCCCAAATTTCAGTCGCACAAACCGGATCGACGTGCAGGGAGGGGACGTGTGAAGGGGGGGGGCATTCAATCTCAAAAGGCCTGCCCACCACAATTTTGCGCAATAAACAACGCACTCAACGCATTCGTAAATAACACTGCCTTCCGACTCAAATATATAATAGGCCATGTTTTGGCCAAATTGCCCTTCTTCGTGCCACGTACAATGTACAGAGGTGGTCCAGATGGCATGTGACCCCACCAATTAGTTGACCCCTAACATTTTTTTCCCTTCGCATATTCATTTTCTGTTTTAAATAAACCATACTTTGAAAATATTACGTTTTTAGAAAATTAAATGGAGGGTAACAAGACATCTGGAGCACCCTGTACACATTGGTTATGAGATTCAGCTGAGTAGATAGCTGCTGATTGGTGTGGTACCAGGTGAGTGGTGAATGTCTGACGGAGGTCAGGTGGATGGCTACTGGACGTCTGTGTGAAAAAAATCTTTATAGCTCATCGGATTCATCCAGTATCAATACATATTATGATTCTGACATAGCACTTCACACGAGTCTGTCGCACGGGCTGGGTGAGGTGCTATGAGGGTCAGGTAGGTGACTCAGCACTTCACCAGGTTCGTGGCACCGGCTGGGTGAAGTGCTATGATAATATATGCATTGTCTTTGAAACTGATTGGTCTACACCAGAGACAGCCTTCTTTAGGGCCGAGTCTCAACGCCTTTTGGCGTTCTCTGGTCTAACACTGGTTGAGACTTGGTTTCTGTTTGGTGATTGAACATCTTAACGCGTCTTTAATTGCCAGAAAGGGTAAACCCTATTCTTATACTTACACAAATATGGTTGCAGGTGCCCTTTCGTGTGTAGTGGGTCCAAGGACCCTGGAGACGGAGCGCTTGAGGCAACACGTTTATTAGCGTTACGTGTGAGATACACGCTCCCTAACACAGAGGGGTAGCGGCCCCTCTACCCGATACTTAGGGAGGTACAGCCTCCGGGCTAGCGTGTCCTTATCACTGGGACTACCCTCACGTTCCTCCGGCTAAGGGCACCTAGGGGGAGGCTACCTGACCCAACCCAGCCAAGGTCCTCGGATCTCGAACCCTTGACCCACCCGGTACCGGCCCTTAGAAGGACGGCAGGTCCCGGGGGTTCCCAGGGTTTGACCACTGGCCCACGACAGCCCCGGCCCTTAGAAGGCTGTCAGGTCTGGGGGTTCCCAGGGTCCTAGCCTAGCCGGTCTTCTTTCTTCAGCTTGACGAAGACTGCCGGACTCGTCGCGAGGTCCGGCTTTTATACTCATGCCAGGGTCTCTCCGTCCCTGGCCACGCCCTCTCCGCCCCTGGCCACGCCCTCCTTCTGGAACTCTCTAGGGGGCTCTGGAATACCCCCCCCAACCCCTCTCTTGGGGCTGGGAGAAGCTCGTGTCCCAACGGCCCGGCTGATCCAACCCATCCCGGGTTACCACCCCCTATGGACACATATCTGCTACTACAGGTAAGTATACATAACAAGACGCTATACACAATGCCTGTCAATGACGCTACATATTTACGTGCAACATCACGTACTTCATGGGAACCGTGATTATGTGACTTGGTGCGAAATTGATGCTCATATCCTCATGGAAAAAAATGCTTTTGTTAAACACCTGATGAACCTGGATGTAACTCTCTGCTTGTTTTTCAAAAAAATCTATTTCCATCTTTGCCTACGTGACCCTGCTGGGTGGTAGATGGTTATTTATATAAACATTGAAAGACCTGCACGATGTAACCCAAAACTAAATAAATATGCTCATATGCAGATATCAAACTGTGCAAATGTTACCTGTATAAATAGTTTGCTGGTTGCTTAAGATATATCTGCCCTTTTCTCTCGGCTTTGAAGAAAGGCTGCTACTCAAAATTCTGAATGTATAATAATTTTTATGTATTTGTTTTATATACTATATTTAGTCATGAATGTAAACTTTTTTTATTTACCAGATAAGGTCCACTGCGCTATATAGTTATTTTTCAGAAGCGACCTGGCCACAATTGATAGCTCCAACGAAGTGGCTTATCATGTGGACATCTATCGCAACCAAGTACTCTAAACGCACTTTTCTAAATGTGGAGGGGAAAACCGTAGGACACGGAGTAAAAATCCACGCGACCACGGGGAGAGAGCGAGAGAGAGACATGCAAACTCCAAATATACAGCAGGCGTCAGGGTCGGGATCAAACCAACGACCTTCTGTATACCGGGCGAGGTAGTTAACATCTCGCCACCGGAGCAGTGGTGTAATGGCTGGCACGCTGAACCTGAAATCCGGAGGTCGCCAGTTTGGTCTCCTAGCGTGGCAGTGCAAGCAACGGTGAGCACATTTATACACAAAGACAAAGATCCCCCCTGTAATATAGCCTTAACAGACTGTTGGGGCAAGTGCAAGTTTCTTAACCCCCCCCCCCCCACTGCTTCTGTCCATCCAGCAATGTATGAGGTGAATGCCACACTTAGCCATTGGGCAGCTTCGCTTCTGGTGCGGTATAGTGTGGGTAAGGGGCCGTCCATAAATGACGTCACGCACCTACGGGGGGGGGGGGGGTCAGACATTTGTGACGATGTGTGACGAGGGGGGGGGGGGAGTTTAGAAATGTGACGTCACATCAAAATGCGCAACTTTAAATAAATATAAACAACACGTTGTTACTTAATGAAATATACTTTTTAATAAAAGTTTTCTCCTACAACATCAGATTGCAGCTCCACATTAAATACGCACTACAATGACAATAGTTTAAAGCGATTTGAAGCATGTTTTATTTTCAAAATGGAAATATTTTTTGGGGGGGGGGGCAGAGCTTTGTGACGTCATATTTGAGGGGGGGGGTTTGACTTTTTGTGACGCCGTGTGACGAAGGGGGGGGGGGGGTAAAAAATCGTCCAAAATCGCGTGACGGTCATTTATGAACGGCCCCTAATGCCACCTCCTCCAAGACGTCGGGCTAGTGTGACAGAGTACGCTAGACATACCCTCGAGAAGGTTCGGCTCTTTTGAAGCCCCTCTAGCCGAGACCTGCCTCGAGCGGTGGTGTCAGCAAGCATTTACAGGTCAGCACATTGGCCACGTACACGTCAGTGTGCAATGGCATCTGATGATAATTCTTGTTTTGCTTTTTTTACCCACAATCCACCATGGCAGTTAATAATACATATTCAAAGGAAGCTGCTCCCAGTCACAATTTAAATGTTATCTGCGAGAGAGAGAGAGAGATAAATGAATGCTGCATCCAATTTGAATTCTGTCCCCTTTGCGCTATAGGTTGATAATTAGAAACCCTTGCTAGGCCCTTTTAAGATTTTTTCCACTAAACCTAATTCACAAGGGAATTATGGCTAATATTACCATGCTATTTATAGTGCAGTACTTTTATTTTATATCATTAACCATCTCATATATTCTCACTATAAGTGTGTGGTACTATGCAGATTTTATATATTTGCCCTTGCATCTGTATTTCTCCCTAAATAGTTTCAATCTCACTTGCAAAGTATCTAAATAATCTAAAAAAATGCTCCACTTACCTATATAAAATCTGTCTACGTATCCACTTCAAATCAAAATGTATTCAACCCTGTCAAATGCAACTGAGACGACAGTATATATATATTTTGTATTAAATATAATGATAATGTATGTTTATATATGAATACATATATTTATAAATAACGATATATTTGTATTAATGATATGTATCATAATATATTTCTTATATATACTAAGTGTAAATATATATATATACCTGGACGCGTAATCTGTCACCAAGCAGAATTCAAAAAACAAAGACAAAAACGGTTTTAAAATAACACAGTGGTTTTGCTATTCACGCCATTCTCATAGCAAACGTGCAATGTTTCACAAACAGGTTCAGTAATTTGCGAGTATTTTTCTTTCTCTCTCAAATTTGACGCCGGTTCACAATCGGCCTTCTCGTTTCAAATCACATCATGGGATCTTGAACATCCACTGCGCAGCAAACAGTGCGCATTTGTATGATCAGTACCCCAGCAGTACTAACCAGGGCGGCTTGCCTGCTTCGAACCACCAACCTCTGCTACGAGCTGTGAATGCACTACCGCCTATTCTCAGGTTTTTTCGGTAAAGTCACTACCGCCTAGGCCATGCCACTGCGCTATACATATATACACACACACACGCACCTCATTTGCATACATAAAGTGCTCACCAAAGATGAATGTTGGAGAGTAATCCCTTTCTTGTGGGGTTTTTAGCCACCAATGGGGGCTTTGTGATAAGCGGAACACGGAGCAAAATAACCCTCAGTAGACGTCAGGATGGATGGCTCCGGCTAATCTTAATTACAACACGGTGCCCTTCGCTGGAGGATTTGGTAAATAAACAACCGAAGCAGCTGAGCAAAGTGGGACATTCATTTCTGTTGTCACACGAGGGCTTCAAAGTATTTGCCTCACTGGGTACAGCAAATGGAGTGGTGCATAGGTCACTGGAAAAGACGCGCACCTCCCACTTTAATAGACCTGCAACTATTGACCACAAACCAGCTATCGGAGCAATCAGTTAATATCAACTATTGATTATATTAAGCGAATGGTAATTGCCATACAATTAGTTGGTGGTATTATTATTTAGGGTGGTGGGAAGGGATTCGTGTTGTCGCCGTCTTCACCGGGTCACTCGCATATCGTTAAGTAATTCTCGGGTGTTTTGTTTTTAAATGCCGTGCATAGCCAGACGATATAAAACCCCTTCAACATATCTTTCGTTCTACTCTATAAAGCATTCACATCACTGGACACAGGGCACACACCTGTTTAATTACCTTGCAAAATTCTCCACACCTGGTGCTAAAAAATGCGCTTCACTACAGTATTAACGAAAGAAAAACCTCACGTTGCCAGAGGAAAAAAATAATTATATTGCATATTTTTATTTTCTTCAGCCTTACGGGAGTGTGGAAATGGCCCGTGGATCTCAAAAGGCTGATAAAGAGCCAGGCGTCTACCAAACGTGACAATGATGGAAGAGAATTTAGACTGTGTGGACAGCATTGGTGTCGAGGTTTAATATAACACCAGATTATGCCAGTGACCAAAGTCCGATTCCTAGTCACACACAAGAGCAGCAGCGATCATTGGTATCAGAACCATTAACTCAGCCTTCAATGTATATGTAGTGCCTGAAAATACACTCCACACGCGGGAGTGGGTGTACGCGCGCGCAGAGTACAATGGGAGCAAACTAGGTCGCCTTTTGACGTCATCTGGTCCAACCCATGTGAGACTAGGCTCTAAGGAAAGCTGTCTCGGGTGTGGACCAATCAACTTCAAGGACAGTGCATATCATTATCAGAGTTATGTTTTTTGTTTGCATTATGACTGCAGGTATTGTGGTCTATGCAAACATGACTCCTTGTAAAAAAAGGTGTCAGTTTTGTTGCCAGATAGAAGGGTAAAAAAACAATTATCAGAGGTCGAGGCTGTTGTTGTCGTTAGGCCTGAAGAGGTCAGAGACGGGCAGGGGGAAATTAAGAACACAGGGCGCTGATTGGCTGGAAGTTGTTATTGTCCAAATGTGGTGCCACGCTGTCTGAGGACAGTAACAGGGGTTAAGGGGCGATTAAGGACGCAGGGCGCTGATTGGCCGGGAAGTTGTTGTTGTCGGTTAGTGGCGCCGTGTTGTCTGGAAAACGGGGCAGGTGCCAGCGGGGGCTGGGGAGCGAGTGGCGTCGCGGAGGATGCCACCGCTTAATTGGAGATTAATTGGCTCGGGGATAAAGAGAGGAGTTTTTGGAGCAGACGGGAGTCCGCGCCTGGGAGAGGAAGAAGGATGTTGGAGCCGCAGCAGCGGAGCCAGAAGCAGTGGAGAAGTGTAGGGTAGCGGCGGAGAAGTGTAGGGTAGCAGTGGAGAAGTGTAGGGTAGCAGTGGAGAAGTGTAGGGTAGCAGTGGAGAAGTGTAGGGTAGCGGCGGAGAAGTGTAGGGTAGCGGCGGAGAAGTGTAGGGTAGCGGCGGAGAAGTGTAGGGTAGCGGCGGAGAAGTGTAGGGTAGCGGCGGAGAAGTGTAGGGTAGCGGCGGAGAAGTGTAGGGTAGCGGCGGAGAAGTGTAGGGTAGCGGCGGAGAAGTGTAGGGTAGCGGCGGAGAAGTGTAGGGTAGCGGCGGAGAAGTGTAGGGTAGCGGCGGAGAAGTGTAGGGTAGCGGCGGAGAAGTGTAGGGTAGCGGCGGAGAAGTGTAGGGTAGCGGCGGAGAAGTGTAGGGTAGCGGCGGAGAAGTGTAGGGTAGCGGCGGAGAAGTGTAGGGTAGCAGCGGAGAAGTGTAGGGTAGCAGCGGAGAAGTGTAGGGTAGCAGCGGAGAAGTATTGGGTAGCAGTGGAGAAGTGTAGGGTAGCAGCGGAGAAGTGTAGGGTAGCAGTGGAGAAGTGTAGGGTAGCAATGGAGATGCCAGCAGAAGCGGCTGAGTGTGACGGCGAAGCCGATAAAGAGCGGCTGAACTGTGACGGAGAGAGTGGAGAGGAGAGTCGACGGAGGAGAGACGCGAAGCGAGCGAGGCCGGCGGAACGCGGCGAGCGAGCGGAGAGCGCGCAGGAGGAATGTTGATTGGCGTTAGCTGGAGGAATATTGATCGGTATCAGCGAAATAAAGTGAGAGAGAGAAGCAAGAAGCTATCGTGTCAAGTCGAGCACTACATGTATATGTCACATGTCTAATCTCCTCTCTACACTCATGTGCACAGCATTATTCCACTCATTTGATTTCCTGATAAACATCTTCGCTTGTTTAAATCTCTCCCCCCCCCCACCCCATGTGTTTTATAGTCTGTTGTTTCACTCACCTTGCTGGGACCTTGTTTAGGAAGGACATTATGCCGAACCACAACTCCAAAACTCATTGAAGAGCCATAGAGCTCAACGCCGCAGCATTACTCATTGTTGGTATGGTCCAAACATTGAACAATCGGACTCTAATCTAGATAGAATCGGACTCTCTTTAAAAAAAAAAGTCTTCAGAGTCGAAAGAGGCTTTCATCCTCAAATAATTAGTATAATAATAATAATGCAAATTTATGAGCGCGCACATATTTCACCAATCGGGATGCATTGTTTGATCGACAACTCGGGAGGCATTGCACGGCAACGGAGCTCGGAGTCCCTCGTTTGCCAACCGGAGCAAGGTGAGCCTCCAGCTGCTGCTTGAAGGTGGATGACAAACCACAAGAGCAAGGACAACACTGGTCAACAAACGAAACAAATTTTCTGGCCTGGACTTTTGCAGCTGTTTTAGACTAATTTCAGGGTACTGATTTCAAATCTGATCTCAGATTTGCTCTATCACATCATTTTTATGCTATCGGCATACCCCATTTTCATCGATTTTACCCGAAATTAACTCTATCACTTATGATTGCAAGTTGTTGCGAGTCAGTGACTGCTTTAGTGTTAAAATATGGTGCTGTATTTTTAGGATAGTGTGTTTATAATATCATTTTATGTAGATATCCACATTCGTTTAATATTTTTCTTCTGCAGTTTTTATTGAAAATACAATATTTGATATCTCAAAAACCTGATGTGATAGACAAAAACTGATCCCAGATTTGGAATCAGCACCCCAAAATTACCTTAGAACCGTTGGAATACCTTATGCCAGAAAAAGTGTGTTGACCAGTGCAATCTAACCTCACCACCCCTTGGTGTGTTTGTGCGAGCCATAGCAGGTACCCACTAACAGCAACCGCCCCAACAGTCTAATTCCCCACGTGTAATCATTTGACCTGGGTGTATGTGGGGTAGGAGGTAAACGAAGGGCGAGTGGTGCGATCAGTTGGCACAATGGGGGAGCACAGATGGTGCATTTGTCAGTCAGCTCAGTCAGTCAACCCATGGCACCTGGGTCTGTCCCGTGGCCTTCTGCCAGCGAGCCTTCGACACTTCCCGTGGCCTCACCTTGCACCTAGCTTGGCACAAGTGCAGTGGTGACGTCACCGCCACTTAGTTGTTGGTGGTGGTAATCACAATAGGGGCAGTTGCTTGCTGTGTGGGATTGCCGGATGTTTTTTTTGGTAAATTGAGCCTGTGGGTGGAGTAAGTATAGTGCGACTCTGAGCTTGGCTCCGCGCCTCTGAGTTGCGGCAACTACGCCTGCAAATTTGCGCGCGTTACAAATTGAACTATTATTATTAACAAGCTGCATGATAAACCCTGGAACCCGAGTTCGATTCCCAGCCTTGACTTACATCAGCGGCGAGTGATTTCCGAAATGTCCCTACCCTCCCCTTCACTTACCCGCACTGACCAGCATAGTGAAATATGGTCCAAAACCACGATGACTGACACGGTTTTGTGAGACCTTCATCCATCCATTGGAGAATTGAGAATGACTGAAAATATATATTTTTATATCGAAATCGAGCCTAAGCTTCTGAAAAGAAGAGCCAAAAAATGCTCCATTTGCCAAGAGCGGAGCCGAAATGTCTACAAAGTTGAGATTTGTTTAAGTAGTTTTTTCTGAATCAAAACGGCTTAAAATAACACCAAATCGTTTACAAAAATCGCCAAATCTGGCAGCCCTCCTGCTGGTGTGCGGATCTGATAGGGCCAGTGAGTTGGCAGAAGTTGCGACGTAGAATATTTCACACGGCGCAACAATTCCCACGCTCCGAGTTCATCTCCCGACGCACAACAGTGAACATTGATGCATGTGTCTGGCTTTGGCCTCCCTCAAGGTCAGCTGAGCCTGAAGTAACCATCCGCTGCAGCGTTATTAATAACGGTCCTGGGGAAGGATAAGGTAACAAGAGTTTGTATTGTCAAGGCCATACCTCTGGGTGTGCCCGCTACAGAAAGTACTGAAAGCCCTCGATTTAATAGAGCCAAGAATTGAGGAGGGCATTCCTGTGTGTGTGTGGCCGTGCTTGTGTTAGCAAGACTGCCCGGGAGTGGTGAGGGACAAAAGGGGAAATTTGTCTCACGTCTCAGACAAAAGAGAGCCCCACAAAGGGCCTGTTTATTGTTGTTGTAATTAATACGGGGGGAGGGGCACGTTAATGCTGAGCCATGGATCTCAGTAGGCCTTACCTGGTACAAAAAACAACCCAAAAATGCATCCCTGTGACGAAACTTGATTGACTGTTACGACATGTTTACGATTTCCGCGATAATATTTTTGTCCTGCTAGATCTCGTAGTTTTTATTTCGTGAAGTGAACACTCGGCCGCCTCAAGGTCTACTCTCACAGTATCCCCACATCTGCCTTGAGGTCGTTTTCCAGGTCAAAGACCCGTGGGCGCTCACTTCAATGTCTGACTTTGCTAACATGCCTTCCCCCGTGCTACGTAAAATGTTACGAGTGGTCAAGAGTATTAAATGCGATTGATCACTTATAAATGTAGCACAATCGTTTATGCAATGGGTCTCAGCCATGTGCTGAGTGCCACGATGACATGCGGGTTACATGCTGTCAAGTTGCAGATGATACAATTTGCTCGAATGCTTATAATACTTTTTTTATATTTGTTTTTATAAGCTAAACTATCTTAACAGGTAGTGAATGAGCTGTAATCTCTATTTCTTTCAGAGGTGACCCGGCCACACACGATAGCTCATCGAAGGGGCTGATGTCATCATCGTCATCGCACGTGGGAATTTAGAGTAGCAGCCAAATAATCTAAACGCACGTTTATGAATGTGGGTGGCAAAATCAAAGAACCCGGAGAAAAATCCACGCGACCACCACGGGTAGAGTGAACACACAAACTCCAAATGCACGGGCATCATTAGGATCAGGATCGAACCCACGACCTCCTGCATACCAGGCGAGGGAGTTAACATCTCAGCACCGTGCCCCCCCCCCCCCCTATATAAAGAAGATAAACGGCAGAGGAGAGAAGAGCATTGGCGTGACATCGACGGGGCCCACTCCTCCCTCCCCAAAACCGCCTGCCGTGTCTGCTATTGAGCACTGCGGATCTCAGATCAGTCTGTTCTGCCACATCCAGACTCACCATTGGTTACACTGTCCACGTAACACTTGTCATCGTCGTACCCGAGGGACCGCCGACGTTTTGTTTACCCAGAAAAGCCTCACTGCACCTAAATAATCACTCTGCAATTCGTATAATTTATACAAATGCACTTGACAACAACATCGTCACATGCATTTCATACTCTCGCCTGGCTCCTGTTGATTTGTTTCGCTGGATGAGATGCCTGCTCTCCTGTGAGTTCATATCAACAATATGTTGATGCCAAAAACTCCTCTGAGGCAAGAAGTGCTCCGGTGGTTTTTGTAGAATAACTCCCGAGCTGCGCAACTCTACTCAGATTGTAAATGTTGTAGAATTACTCTCCAACACACCGGTGTGCTGTAATAGTAACGAATTGGCATGTTTTGTTTACGTGGCAAATTGTACAATTTGGCTGGAGCCAGGTTTAACGACACTTTTAGATTTACGCGATCTAATGCAAAAAAAAACTTGTATTATGGGTGTTAAAATTACGCTCTGACCACATTCTTCTTTCAGAAAATGTAGCCACTGTTTTAATATTATTACTGAGCTCTTAACAGTCTTGGAAAATTACTTACTGGAGTATGATGTCAGCACACACAAATACAGCATTCCCTCGTTATTCACTAACTTGTAATCCGCAAATTTCGGCGATCTCCGAATCGCATCTGGAACTCGACACTACTACTGTATCGAAATAGAGAAAGAAAGTGATGAGATAAAGTGTTGAAATGAAGAAATGAGATCAAGCGATGAGATGAAGTGATGGGAGATAAAGTGATGAGATAAAGTGATGAGAGATAATGTGATGAGATAAAGTGATGGGAGATAAAGTGATGGGAAATAAAGTGATGAAATGAAAAAATGAGATTAAGTGATGAGATGACGTGATGGGAGATAAAGTGATGAGAGCATCATCATAGTTTAAGGTAAGTTCATTTATAAACGATGATTTCATACTCTAATAGTTGTTATTTACTTCATGTTTATTATAAGCAATGTTTTTTCGTGTTATGATCAATTAAATGTATTTATTCAAGGTTTTTGTAGGCCAATGTCATTATCCACGAAGTTTGCTATTCACGAACATCTCCGAAACGCGGCCCTCGCGAATAACGAGGGAACGCTGTGTGTGTGGGGGGGGGTGCTTACTGTGGCTGCTGCTATACTGGTGCACGGGAACATCAAACGCGCGCGTGGTGACATCAGCACAGCCTGTGCATCGGAGTCGAATTAACTTTGTTGGAATTCGCCGTAGTTACGTTTCCAGAAAGAGATGTCACTTGCATCATGAAATCTACGATAAGTTACGAATATGTTTTTCTGCCAAAGGACACATCCAATTAATGATAAAATAGAACATTTTCAAGCAGGATTAATTGAAACCCTTCATAAGGCAAGGATGTGTTCATTCTTAGCTAGTTGGAAAATGTACCATAAATGTCAGCATTCATATCTCTGATGGTATATGTTCGGTATCCATGGATCAATTTTCCAAAATTGTTCCCATATTTGGATGAAAAAGTTAACTTTGCAGTTTTGTTGAGGGAGGCAAGGCATTAGCTTTTAATCACGTAAAAAAAATCACCAGATAGGGGAAAACAATTGTAAATGTATTTGTTTTCATTGGTATCGGTTGATTTGCCACTCCAATAGTTCAAACAGTGAACATTCCTCTTCGAGAAACGACGTGTACATCTGCCCTGATGTCAGCTATGACCTAACGACAGCTTTGTGTTACGCCCATCGATCACGAGAAGCAGCTGTGTTTGCGAATTATTGACCTAAGTTAGGGATATTGTTTCTTAAAGTTCACGCTGAGCTATTGTTCGGCATGAAAACTGCGCCCTTCTTAACATCGCGCGCATGTGCTGCCATACAGGATTTAGTGTACCGCAGGTAACAGCCGATGGCAGGGGAAGGGGGTTATCTATCTCCTAACGCATCCTGTGCGTGTCATCGCTGTTTCCCTGTTGTGACGAGTGCTTACTGCCACAGAAGCAGCTGTTGCACTGCAGGGATGCTCGCTGGTCAGATGCTGCAGGACCTGTCCCCTCCCCCCCTCGTTCAGACTAAATCAACATTATCTCGGTCACCCAATATAGTGAACTATATAACCCTTTGATTCTACTTTAGCTGCGTATCCGGATTCGTGTATGTGTAGTGGTGATACGCGCTGGGGTAGGGATCGTGTGTCAGCGCGTAGTAATTGGCTGTGTGTGTTGGTGACGCGCGCTGACGGTGGGGGATCAGGGGTCAGCGCGGGGTCATGGGTTGTGTGGTGGTGATTGGCTGTGTGCCGGTGACGCGCTTGAGAGGGAGTGATCGTGTGGCAGCGCGGCGTGATTGGTTGTGTAGTGGTAACACGCGCTGGGGAAAACGGATCGTAGGAACAGCGCGGCGTGATTGGTCAACTAAGGAGCGATGCTCACGTCGAGGTCCGCATACACTCCGTCTCCCGTGAGCGGGGACTATATAAGGGGATGCGCACAGGCGCACGGGGGGAGAAGAGTACCAGCGAAGACGGAAGACGGAGGAAGAGGCGGAACCCTGGGACCCGGAGCCGAACGTCCATGAGAGAGCCGGCTCGTGGGACTCGGAGGTTGTGGCCCACGCCCAAGCCGGGGTGGGCCTGTAGGCTTCACGGACGTTACGGAGTCAAGAGCAGTGTGTGTAGCCGGAGGGATAGAAGCTACACGAGTCAAGTGCAGTGTGTGTAGCCGGAGGAATAGAAGCTACACGAGTCAAGTGCAGTGTGTGTAGCCGGAGGAATAGAAGCTACACGAGTCAAGTGCAGTGTGTGTAGCCGGAGGAATAGATGCTACACGAGTCAAGTGAAGTGTGTGTAGCCGGAGGAATAGATGCTACACGAGTCAAGTGAAGTGTGTGTAGCCGGAGGAATAGAGGCTACACGAGTCAAGTCAAGTGTGTGTAGTCTGAGGAATAGAGACCACTCGTTGTATAGTGACAAGTCAAGATTTAATAAAAAGTGTGTTACCCGTCAAGGAGTTTCCTGCCGCCATTCAATACTTCAACTGGCGTCAGAAGTGAAACAGTCTTCCAAGCATGGATACAAGGAAGACCCGTCGGACTCACGAGATTGACCGCGAGGATAACCTTGACGACTCGGGCCAGCTGGCATCGGGGGGTGAGGAAGAAGAAATGCCGACGCCGCAGGATCTGCCGAGGGCGCCGGACGAGCGACTATTATATCGGACCTCATTTACAACATTCTCCCCGTCCAATGTCGACCGCTGCTCCCAGTGGACGTGCCATTTTACGCCGCTAATGGGGGATCGTTGGGCATTATCGGTCAGATTAGGGCGTCCATTTGCATTGGAGATATAAAATTGTCGGGTCCCGTTTTCGTTTCTTCTTCCTTGGCGGTTCCTTGTCTATTGGGCACTGATTTTTTGGCTAAAATGCCCGTTAAAATTCTCATCGATCAGCGTTGCATTGAACTACCATCGGGTCGCCGTATTTCATTTTTGACGAACCCTACTGAAATTCGGACGGCGTGCGCTACGATACAAGCGTTAGCGACACAGACCGTGCACGTGCCCCCGGGTTCACAGATGTTAATTCCCCTCCGGTTGCGGAAACCGTGGGTGGGGGAGACCTCGGAACAAGGCATGCTGTTGGGTCCTTCAAATAGGGCTGTCGGGGGTCTCGATTTGTCGGTGGCTCACACTTTGGTTCGGGCTGACAAGGACCCGTTTGTGATGGTTTTAAACGCTGGGTCGCGGCCAGCCGTTATTCAGCAGGGCACCGTGCTAGCTCACGCGGCACGGATCCCTGCGGAAGAGCGGCTGGTTGCGCAGGTTGATCCGAGCCCCACGGGGAACATTACAGCGACGGAGGACCTTGTATGGGTCGATTCGCTGTGCGCGGACTCGAACGATTTGTCAACGGTACAGTTGGGTGCGCTGCGGGCGTTGCTGATAGAGTTTTCTGATGTGTTTAGTAAGCATAAGTATGACATTGGGTGCACGAACCTGTTACGCCACCATATTGAAACGGGCGATGCGGCACCGGTCAGGCAAAATCCCTTCCGACTGAGTCCTACTGAGAAGGAACACGTTCAGTCGGCCGTCAACGATATGCTGGAAGCCGACATTATTTCGCCTTCTTCCAGTCCTTGGGGAGCACCTATTGTGCTGGTTAAAAAGCAGGATGGGTCCTTGCGTTTTTGCGTAGATTTCCGTCACCTGAATAAAATCTCTGTGGCTGACGCGTATCCGCTCCCCAGAATGGACGAGTCCCTCGATGCATTGTCTGGTGCGCGATATTTTTCGACTCTTGATTTATTATCGGGATTCTGGCAGTTGCCACTCGACGACGAGTCTAAACCTAAGACAGCGTTTCGGACTCCAGGGGGCCTGTTCCAGTTTAACCGGTTACCCATGGGACTTCATTCCACTCCCGCGACGTTTCAGCGCCTTATGGAGTTGGTTTTGTCGGGCTTGCAATGGGATACGTGCTTGATTTACCTTGACGATGTCATTGTTTTCAGTAAGACGTTTGAGGAACACCTCCAGCGATTGAGAGGGGTGTTCTTGAGAATGCAATCGGCTAATTTAAAGTTTAAACCGGCCAAATGCCACCTTCTTCGTAAGTCCGTTAGATACTTGGGCCACATTGTCGACTCTTCGGGGATCTCTACCGATCCCGCGAAGACGGACTGTGTCAGTTCATGGCCGACGCCCACGTCAGTTTCTGACGTGCGCAGTTTCATCGGGTTTGCTTCTTATTACCGCCGATTCGTTGAGCATTTCGCCACCATTGCAAAACCCTTGCACGCTCTAACGGCAAAAGGAATCAAGTTCCGATAGGGACCGGAGGAGGAGGCTGCGTTCTGCTCCCTCCGGGACGCCTTGGTGGGTGCCCCACCCTTGCGTTATCCTGACTTTGCGAGTCCCTTCTTGCTAGACACGGATGCTAGCAACACGGGCATTGGGGGGGTGCTCTCGCAAGTCATTGGAGGGGTCGAAAGGGTGGTCGCCTATGGTAGCAGGGTATTGTCACCGGCGGAGCAGCGCTACTGCGTCACCCGTCGCGAGCTGCTTGCTATTGTTTTTTTTGTACAACAGTTTAGACCGTATCTATATGGCCGTCACTTTACAGTCCGGACAGACCACGCGGCGCTTCAGTATTCATTGAGGGTCGCCCAACCCTCGGGCCAATTGTCACGGTGGTTGGAAGTCCTCCAGGACTATCAGTTCACGACTACATACCGTAAGGGGTTGCGCCACACAAACGCCGATGCCCTGTCGCGATTGTCGCCTTGTCACAAATGTGCGTGCTTATCGGGATCGGCGCGCTGTAAACCGACAGTTGGGGAAGGTGTGGGGGCGTTGGCTGCGACTGCGGGTGCACCAATCGGGGATGTTCCCGCTACCCCTGAGGGAGAGGACTTGCTACTCTCACTGTCGCTGATTGAGTGGGGCCGTCTCCAAATGGAAGACAGCTCCCTGCTGGCATTGCGCCGCAGGGTGGGGGGCCCCGAGGAGGGCCGTGAGCGAACTGGCTCCTGGGTACTTAAGCAAGGCCTATTAATGAGATGGGATAGTTTGTCCCGGCGGCACGCACTTGTGGTGCCTTCCACTGTGAGGGGGAAAGTTGTCCTGGCCGCACATGAACGCCTCTTGCATTTGGGAGTAAACAAAACGCTTGCTCTGCTTCAGCGTGACTATTATTGGCCGGGGATGGGGAGTGACGTGGTAAATATTCTAAAGGAATGTGTTGATTGTGCCAGACGGAAACCACCGCCCGTGGCATCTAATCCACCGCTGCAATCTATTCAGGTCTCGCGCACTAACGAGCTCGTTGCGCTCGATATTTTGGGGCCTTTTCCAGTCACGCCTAGGGGTAATAGGTACCTGTTGGTGGGTGTCGAATATTTTACCCGGTGGCCTATGGCGTGGCCACTCGCCAACCAGTCGGCGGCGGCTGTGACGGACGCCTTTGTCCAGGGCTACGTCCTGGACAAGGGGGCTCCCGAACGCTTGCTGACCGACCAAGGGAAAATGTTTTCAAGTAAATTGCTGCAAGAGGTGTGCGACCTATTGGGTACTAAGAAGGTGCGTACCTCCCCGTACCACCCACAGACGGATGGGATGGTGGAGAGACTCCACAGGACTTTGACTTCTATGCTGTGCCAGCAGGTGTGTGAGGCACATGTTGATTGGGACCTGCAGGTCCCGGGGGTCCTCGCCGCGTATAGAATGGCCCCCCATTCAGCAACGGGATTTTCCCCATTCTATCTGATGTACGGTCGGGAAGCCGACCCGCCCATGGAAACGCAGCTGGGCCTGCCCGCACCACGAACAAATTCGAAATTGGCTGAACATATTAAATTTAATATCCATAAGCTGACAGAGGCAAGGGAGGCCGCACGGCTTAATTCGCGGGCTCGCCAAATTGCAAACGAGCGGTTGCGTGCACGGAAGGTGTCCGTGCACGACTGGAAACCTGGTGATAGGGCCTGGCTGCATTGCCCTCAGGCACCTTTGGCTACGTCGCCTAAATTGTTGAAGCCATGGCGGGGACCCGTGGAGGTCGTGCGGGTTGCACGCCCCCAGTGCGTTCAGATAAAATGGGGAAAGCGTCGTTGGTACGTCCACCCCTCCCGACTGAAACCATTCTCGCCTCCATATGGCCTCCCTTTGTGTCGTGAGGGCCGAGCATGTGACGTGACCGACGACCCAAGGGGGGAAATGTCTCTGCCTGATCCTCACGTGTCTCCGCCTGATCCGCTCCCAGGTGTCTCGGAACTGACAGCTGCCGACCACCGGCGGCCGGATCTTCACGGCGCGACCGGTCCTTCCAGGCCCGATCCGCGCCGTCCAGAGCTGCCGGAGCCACCGGACGGTCGTCAGCGTCCCGTTCCATACGACGGACCGGCCAGGCAGACTCGCGCTAGGTCACGCTACTTGTTATGACCTACCGATTGAGGAGTCGAGGCGGCCGGAGCGCCTCGTCACTGCATGTGGTCGCAGAGACACTGGACGCGTTCATTTTCTGGAGTTCGCTTTTATTGTGTTGTTCGTCGGGCTGTACATAGCTTCTTATCTAGGTGTTGTTGTTGACTTTTATTGCGTTGGTTGTCGATTTGTACATAAGTTGTTGTTATTGTTGTGTTGTTGTTGCGTTACGGGGCACACTAGGGGGGTGGGGTTTCTTGTGTTGTTGTTTAGCAGCCGGGCGGGCTGCGAGCTATGTGGGAGGGGGTGATGTAGTGGTGATACGCGCTGGGGTAGGGATCGTGTGTCAGCGCGTAGTGATTGGCTGTGTGTGTTGGTGACGCGCGCTGACGGTGGAGGATCAGGGGTCAGCGCGGGGTCATGGGTTGTGTGGTGGTGATTGGCTGTGTGCCGGTGACGCGCTTGAGAGGGAGTGATCGTGTGGCAGCGCGGCGTGATTGGTTGTGTAGTGGTAACACGCGCTGGGGAAAACGGATCGTAGGAACAGCGCGGCGTGATTGGTCAACTAAGGAGCGATGCTCACGTCGAGGTCCGCATACACTCCGTCTCCCGTGAGCGGGGACTATATAAGGGGATGCGCACAGGCGCACGGGGGGAGAAGAGTACCAGCGAAGACGGAAGACGGAGGAAGAGGCGGAACCCTGGGACCCGGAGCCGAACGTCCGTGAGAGAGCCGGCTCGTGGGACTCGGAGGTTGTGGCCCACGCCCAAGCCGGGGTGGGCCTGTAGGCTTCACGGACGTTACGGAGTCAAGAGCAGTGTGTGTAGCCGGAGGGATAGAAGCTACACGAGTCAAGTGCAGTGTGTGTAGCCGGAGGAATAGATGCTACACGAGTCAAGTGAAGTGTGTGTAGCCGGAGGAATAGATGCTACACGAGTCAAGTGAAGTGTGTGTAGCCGGAGGAATAGAGGCTACACGAGTCAAGTCAAGTGTGTGTAGTCTGAGGAATAGAGACCACTCGTTGTATAGTGACAAGTCAAGATTTAATAAAAAGTGTGTTACCCGTCAAGGAGTTTCCTGCCGTCATTCAATACTTCATATGTAATGCACGAGTCATTGTTGGTCTTTGTGGCAGTGTTTGACTACCAGTTTAACCCGCACGCAAAGTGTCATTATAAATCCTGTCGGACGCCTCCCCGCGTAATTTTAACATCCATAATACAAATTTATTTTTTGCATTAGATGGCGTAAATCTAAAAGTGTCGTTAAACCTGGCTCCAGCCAAATAGTACAATTTGCCACGTAAAAAAAACATGCCAATTCGTTATTATTACAGCACACCGTTGTGTTGGAGATTAAGTCCACAACATTTGCAATTCTAGAGTAGAGTTGCATAGCTCGGGAGTTATTTTACAAAAATCTCGCCGTAATCGCCGTTATTGCCGTTATTTCGTGATATAACATTTCCGAAGATGGCCATTACTCTGCGCGCTTTGAGCAACTAAGGTTAGCTATAATCACTCTGGCTGTTACATTAAAAGGATGTTTTCTCTCTATCTCGTGAATTGCACCTATTTCAAGCAAAAAAGACGCTTCGATCAAGCAATTGAAAGGAAACAAAAACGAATCATCTTCGTGTAGGCTGAATACGCAACAGTTATGTTCGTGAGAAGCCCACTACAACCTTAATTTGCAATCGATCCTCATTGCCATTCGGGAAGAGCAGGTCCGTCGGGATAGGTGGCGAGTGTGGCCACGTAAGCGGCAACCTCCCGCAAGCCACCAAGCGATCCCAATCGCAGCCACACACCTGGCTCCACCGAGGGTGATGATTTGTCGCTGTCTGCCCGCGGAGAAGAGGCCAAAGAGTGAGGCGACGTTGAGCTTCCATTCCAGCTGTGTGAATTGGAAAAAAAAAGATTACCAAAAAAATTGACAACGTATTATTAAACGCGCCTGTGCTGTACGTTTATATTGTACGCCCTCGCATCCATCCACTTATTGTAATGAGTTATGTAATTAAGGTATAAATACGGGGTTTTAAAATAAGACCGTGGGGTAATGCGGCCGTAGATGAGCGCGCGTGGATGTTTTGCGGTCGTGCCGTTACAGCTCCCCCGGTGTGCCTCGGGGGAGTCGCACCCGCGTTGGCGTTTAGCGCGTCATTAGACGTTTCGGTCCACGCGCTGACAGCTTCTGCGGGAACCGAAGCTTCCTCGGGAACTGAAGCTCCGGGGGGCCACGTGGAGCGAAACGTCGGACGTCGTGCCGAACAACGCTCGGTACGGCCGTAAGATAGTTTTGTATACCTTGTTCTTAAATCGCAATCTAACAGGACGTTAATTTAGTAATTTTTTCGATTGTAGGAAAAAACATATCATAATATCCAGTCAATAAATTCTGTAGGATATAAAAGCCACGTCAACATATTTTCAGTCACGTTGTAAAAAAACAAACATTTTCATTGTTCCACCGGCTATTTTAATATTTTCACCGTTTAATTCATACGCGAAAAAACACATTTTCCCCAGCGTAATGTATTACAAATTTAATGCAATGCAATTAAAACGAAATTATGTTTTAATGAAATCTATGGTACATAGGTGGGACATAGGCGCTATGAGTAAGAACACGAGCAGAGAAAGGCGCCGCTTTGCAACGGAAAACGGAGACAGCTGTTGTGATGTTAGTGCCCTTCTCGCCATCCTCCTATACTACCGCAAACTCGGATTAGCAAACGGTTGGCTACGTACGGTGCTAAAGAAGTTCAACATACATACATACTCAGAGCACGGCATGTAACCTGCTTTTTAAATCCTTTATATTAAGTTCACTTGCTTGCGCGCTTACGACCGTGCAAATCTTTCGTGATCCAATCGAGCTGACATTTTGCACACAGACTCGTTGTGCGTGACAATTTATTTTAGTGAAAAATTTTTTCCATAACTTTACATTTTTTAGGAATTTTTTTTTTATATTTAATTACCAATTGCTTAATGGTGGCAGGCAATCATCTGACCCATAGGTGGCAGCCATCTCAAGCCAGAGGACGAGAGGACTCTAGCCGCCACGCATATAAAGGATTTATAGTGAAAAACTTTGTTTTTACGAGTTAATTTTTTTATTATTACACGCGTTTTATTAACACACTCTGTCTGTTGTTGTCGTATCCTCAAATCGTGTAACTCGATTTTAACCCACTTCCCAATGTGGTATCGACTGCAAACTTGGTATACGTATGTCATACTGATGACAATACTATATTCTATCATTAAAAAAATAAAAAAAAACATATATTTTAAAACAATCTTTTACACTATTTTTATTAACTCACTCTGTTGTTGTATCCTCAAATCTTGTAACTCAATTTTTACCCACTTCCCAATGTGGTATCGACTGCAAACTTGGTATACTTATGTCATACTGATGACAATACGATATTCTATCATTAAAATAAAAAGACATATTTTAAAACATTCTTTTACACGCTTTTTATTAACTCACTCTGTTGTTGTTGTATCCTCAAATCTTGTAACTAAATTTTTACCCACTTCCCAATGTCGTATCGACTGCAAACTTGGTATACTTATGTCATACTGATGACAACACTATATTCTATCATTAATATTTTTTTTAAACATTCTTTTTTACATGTAATGTTTCGACTTTGGTCTAATTGTCCACGCTCAACTCACGTTGGCTGTAAATCACCACGGCCCCTTACGTTATGGCAAGCCTCGGGGGGCCGCCGGATTCTAAATCTGCGTGACTATCCGAGCGTTAACGCTCATCTTCATTTCGCGAGCTCGCAATAATAACCACAACAGCGGCGCTGGGGTGGGGGGAGTGCAAGCGTAATGTTGTCGCGCGCACTCCCCTCGTAAGCCTCGGGGAGGCAAGGGGGGGGACGATGAGAGAAAGGGCCGTAAGAAGGACACACAAAAAGGTTCTGTTGGCTTTCTCCGCACACACGCACATACATTAAAAAAAAAATATGGCGCTGTCTTCTCGACAGACCTGTTTCTTCACCTGAGGACGGCTGCTTGCGTTGTGGCCGAAACGTCGTGAGAATTATTTTATTATGTTTTATTTTTATTATTTTATTACTTCCCTTCTACGTGACTTTACCGAAAGAACCAAGAAGATGAATCCCTGCAGTCACGAAAGCTTTAAATCGAAATAAAAAATAGCGTCAATAAACAAAGTTCCCTTACCGATAGCCGTTTTTTTTTTTAAAATGATAATGTTGTGCTTATGCGTGGTAAGCAGGCATAGCAGAAATATCACCCCGCTGCATTCAATCAGCCTCCCACTGCGAGGAGCGCGCGTGGGAGCGAGGTTCCAGCAGCTCCTCTCTTGCCCTTGTTCTTGACATTGAGCCGGGGGGAAGGGGGGGTTATTGCTGTCCTCCCTGGCAGAGCACGAGGTAACGGGGCTTTTGCTTGTGAAGCATCGCCTTTGCCAGAAACCCCTGTCGTGCGGCGTTGCGACGGCGGGAAGACTTCATCTGCGAGCCTGGCGCCCTTGCCGCTGCGCTTAATTAGCGAGCGGATGCAAGTGCGCGGCTCCCGCTCGCGACCGTTTCACCCCATCGCGAGCGGCGCGGGTCCCGACGATCAATCGCTGGCGGCGGAGAGATGCGGTCGTCGACTCGACGATGAATCCCCCCCCCACCTCCGATTAGCGCGGTTGGCTACGTACGGCGCGAAAGAAAGTCAACGTGCATGCATGCATAATACCGATCCTCAGCTCATGCCGAGGAGCAAATCGTGCGTACGGGAAGGCGTAGGGGGGGCCAGGGAGATGGAGAGATGAAATCAGTTGTCGTGCGGGCGCTGGGTGGATTATTAATGTTGCAAGACTGTGAGAGATGACGATGGATTGTGGATGCCTTCATTCGGCAGTGGATTGATCGTTGCTGATGATGATGGTGATGATGATAACCATAGCTCATGATCATTTGCAATTAATGGCATATTTAAGAATCGATGCTCAATTATTTGCATGCTGTATCTCATGGCTTCACGTGACTCCTTCGGCCACTAGAGGCCGTTACATTCGCCAAAAAAAACGAAGAGAAAAAAAGCTACATTTTATTGAGTCGAATAATTATTTACCCCGAATGATGACGACACTTTAATTTAAGGGGGAAAATCATTACGTCCGTTTATAATTAGCGCGCTGGCCACAAACACGTGGCGGCGGTGAGTCGAAGAGTTGGGAGCTAACCGGTAAACATTAGAACTCTAAAACAATCAATACACGGCCCCTGACCCTGAACTCACCCCAAACATCACGCGTCAACCTTGCTGATGCACTGCGATATAAGTACGCCAGCTTGTGTGTGTGCGTGCGTGCACATGTGTTACGGCACCGTAAATGATAAATAGTATAGTTTGATGCACGAGCTGTATACAGGACTCAGAGGGCGTGGAGGTTTATCAGTGTGAAGTGACAGATGTACGTCATGATCAGAAAGCTTAATCCAGCAGTGGATGAAGAATGCTCAATAAGCTAATCATGAAACGCATTTTTTTAGACCGACCATCGCCTCGTCTTCAGTCAGTGACTGGGATAACACACTGCGTATTTCAAGCGCGAGGGAAAGCGACACGTTTATTTAATCGCGTCCTAGCTTCCATATTCAGGCACTTATGAGAATCCAGTTTAGCTCAATAACCCGTGCGACAAAATTATCCCAAAAAGCGTTTGGCGTCGATGGTGACGAAACATCATTATGATGTTGGTCGTAAACGGTACATTTCAAACAGTTGAACAAGGTTAGTGACACAACAAGGGGAAAACGACGTTGCATTCTGCACTCACAGTCCCATCCCACCCCCCACCCCCTTAGCTAGGCCTGCCGAGAATTAGCAAACACAGCACCAGCAATCACCAGACTCCACGTTGGGTGCTCGGTTAATGAGGGCGGGATGTTTTCGTCGCGGTTATTTGGGGTGTCGCTGATGAAAGAAGCGTTGCTCCGTCGTTCCGCGCGTACTTTTTTTTCTCCCCGTGGCTTTCTCGACGTCGCCAAAGGTGCAGCCCTGCAACTGCTCGCTCGTTTGTTCGCTTGTGGAAGAGCCTCCACCAGAGGGAGCGCTTGAGAGAGAGAGAGAGAGCGAGAGAGCAGTGGTTCCCAATTTGTGGTCCGCGGACCGCTGGTGTCCCCCTGGCTGTGAGAAGTGGCACGCGAGACCGTTGCAAAGAGCACCGTTGATTTCGCAAAATTATTTCAGTGCCCATTCCACATCTGTTTAGATTTCTACCTTGCCGATCTCGTCGAGTAGCATAAACCATCACGTGAACTGCGGTCATCCTCACAATGGCTCTTGGCAGGCTATCGAACGAAGACGGTCACTGCATCGGGCGCTTTCAGGTGAACTGATGCACCCGTCTGGAACGCTCTTCCGATATTAGAAAGCCACTGGAGCGATACACTTTTAAATCTCGATTTGAAAACTGATTTCTTTGGTACTGCTTTTTGTGTCTACTTTGTCGTCGTTCCCCCGCACCTCCGATTAGCACTGTTGGCTCCGTACGGTGCGAAATAAATTCAACATACACACTATAATTTAATGACTCATCTAACTGGCCAGTGACCGCATCTGTTGATTTCTGTCACTGGTTGCCGACGTACGAATATTTTGATTTAATTGGTGCATGGTGGTCCATAGATCCAGAACAGTTGGTAACCACTGCTCTAGGGTAGAGGGAAATTTGGCCTACTCTTCCATGCTGGCTTTATAAGCCTTATTCATAGCGCCTCGCAAAAATATATTGTTGTCACGAGGTTTTTGTTTTTGTTTGGACAAAATGAAAAACCGAATGATGTAGTGTGTTTATATATTACTGGGTCATGGAATGGGCTTGTAGAGGCATGTGTGGAAAGCATGGGCATGATCGTAAAAAACGCATTTTGTACCCTAGCCAGGCACCGCTTTTGAGGTGTTCCTCGTCACCCACGCGTAGAGACAGAATTAGAAGAGGCTCTTGAGTCTCAATTACTCCGCAAGGAGGTAACAGCTAAAAACGCTCGCAGACAAAAAAATGTACAAAAGACAATGAACTCGCTTCATATCCTCTGAGCATTTCCTTAACTCCCACATTGCCACTTTCACACTAATGGCTGTTTGCTCCTCACATAATTTGTAACGCTAGCATCTGCCACTAATTGGCTCCAATAAAACGTACGGTCAAACCGTTTGCATTTTCCAGCATCGGGTTTGTTCTGCAGTCAAGGGACATTAAAAATAAAACTAGCGAACATGTAAGCAAGGCGGCAAACATGTCGACAGTAAATTGCAGGCTCGCTAATGAGCATATTTGGCCCTTACACGTTCTAAAAATCAGAAACGAATCCTCTCACAAAAAAAGAGATTACGATAATTATCCCCTTGGAATAGTTTGGTATACATTTTTAATACATGTATAATAAAACACACTAATTTTTTTCTATTGTTTCATTTCCACAATTACAAAAATTAACGTCTTGGGAATAATAATAATAAGCCAATAGCAGGTTATTTCCGATTAATCAAAGTGACCGTAATGACCGAGCTAGCCCTGCACATCTGTACAGTAATTTTTCGCGATGGCCCGTTATTTATGGCATGTTACTTTCTCACTAATTATTACGATACAATGTGGATTCATACGGCGTCTAAGTGTAACCGCATCTCGAAACGCCGTATAGCAGCAGTGCGCGTACTTATTTTTTTGTTTGGCGAGCCATCGACCAAAGATAGTCACTGCATCACGTGCTTTCAAATGCCCTTCTGTGGCCGTCTGGAATGCTTTTTCTTCCGATATTAGGAAGCGGCTGGAGCTATCCACTTTTAAATCCAGATTGAAAATATGTATTTTTTTAGAACTGCTTTTTTGTGTTTAGTTTGTTGTCCTTCCCCCGCACCTCCGATTTAGCAAGGTTCGCTACGTACGGTGCGAAAGAAGTTCAACATACATACATTGCGGACAGTTAGTCCAGTCATAGACAGAGGAAAGAGGAAAATATTTGCTTGAACAGGGAATCGACAGCACAGTGAACTGGGGGAAGTGAGTTCCAGCCCGTTTAACACGTAGGCTTTCGTGACCGATATTATTCATAATAAAAAAATGTTTGGGGTTAAATCACGTGAATATAAATGTGTCATTAACCCACCCATCACTCGTCACAGCCAATTCGTAGGATTTGTCACGTAGACAGAACGTGCCAATTAATTAATACTTTAACACACAAGTGTCTGTGTTTGTGGAGAGAACACCCACAACATTTACAATTCGAGTACGACGTTTCGGCTGGCGATTACAACCAGCTTAATCTGGCGACTGAGGGACGGTTTGACTTGGGGCTTTGACAGAGAACCCGGTTTGCTGCAACAGCTGAGTACGTACGGGGGAGGGGGGGGGGGTTGCGAGTGGCGGTGGGCAGCGGCGTCTCCGTGGAGGATCTTGAAGACGGTGAGTGCGATTTTTGAAATTGATCTGGGATATTGGGAGCCAGTGGAGGGATTGGAGTGGTGGGGTAATGTGGTCTTGTTGTTATTGAGAATTGGAAAATGTTATCTGTAGTGTTCTTAGGTTTTTTCGGTAAAGTCACGTAGGTAAAACATTAAAATTAATGAAAGTAAAATAAAATAAAAATCACGACGTTTCGGAGGCAACACAAGTCTCCGTCATCAGATGGGACCGTCACAGCCAGATTTGCTGCATCAAGTGAGGCAGTGATTCAAGATGTAATCCCTTAAAAGCAAGTTGAGGGGGGAGGAGAGGGGGGCGGAGCTCATCAGAATGTGGTAGCCAATGAATGGAACGTATCGGGAGGGAGGGGGGCGAGGCTCAAAGACGGCACGACGTGCCACGTAGAACGCATCGGGAGGTTTGTACACGAAGCCATACAAATATACAAACACAGACATAATTTCAACCGTGATGATGGGTACAAACTTAGTAATCATTGGAAATATGTTATCAACCACGCAAAAAAGACTTAATTACACATTTTTGGACCATCTTATCTGAGAGGCACTATTTTACTTTACTTTACCGAGTGTTAACATCCCCAGTGTTTAACAGTACTCTCTTCATTGTTCAGCCAGCACTGGTATAAACATGGGCATTTTCGTTCTTTTCTATCATGTGTATCAACAGGTGCTTGTACACACACATGTCCACGTACACTTGCACCACATTCTCTTTTGGCCTCCCCTCCCCCTCTCTGTCCAATGCGTTGGCGTGTGCAGCAGTAGTTGCTTGCGCACAACCACGTCCACGCCGCCGACTCTCGTGTACCACGTCGTGCATTCTTTTGGCCCCGCCCCCCCCTCCCCCTCCCGATGCGTTCTACGTGGCACGTCGTGCCGTCTTTGAGCCCCGCCCCCCTCCCTCCCGATACGTTCCATTCATTGGCTACCACATTCTGATGAGCTCCGCCCCCCTCTCCTCCCCCCTCAACTTGCTTTTAAGGGATTACATCTTGAATCATTGCCTCACTTGATGCAGCAAATCTGGCTGTGACGGTCCCATCTGATGACGGAGACTTGTGTTGCCTCCGAAACGTCGTGATTTTTATTTTATTTTACTTTCATTAATTTTAATGTTTTGCCTACGTGACTTTACCGAAAAAACCTAAGAATATGAATCCTTGCAGTCACGAAAGCTTCAAATCTAGAATTATCTGTAGTGGTTCTGATGGGCAAAAGAAATAAATTTTGCATATGATTTGACTTAACTCGGTTGAGAGAATTGATAAAAATGTTCAAAATTTAATTTCCCTATGCAGTATAGTTTTAAGTACATTTAATTCTCCATTAAATACATTTTTTTGGTATGTACACATTTATCTATATATATAAAATCGCAAATCTGTCTGTCTGTCTGTGTGTGTGTCTGTGTGTCGCCGGACCATACGCAGTTTCATTGGACGGCGGTTGCCCCTGGCAACGGGTAGCGACGCATTCGCTGCGGGGTGGACGCCATTTTTAATTCCCGTTAAAAATATGCGCACGCATTAACACGCGACTCTGAGGTAAATTCATCAAAGTTTCACGTCCTCTTCACTCCCCTCCCACCCCAATGTGTGCAATTACTATTATAGGGTCGGTAGATAATAAAATTATAGCGATTACACAGTATTATTGTAGCGTGGGGGGGGGGGAACGGCACCCGTACCCAGCCTCAGCCGGGTGGGCTATTTAGGCGAGGCCGGAGGCTCTGCACGGTACTAGGCCTTGACACCCACCACGCGACTCTGAGGAAAATTCATCAAAGTTTCACGTCCTCTTCACTCCCCCCCACCACAATGTGTGCAATTACTATTATAGGGTCGGTAGATAATCAAATTATAGCGATTACACAGTATTATTGTAGCGCGGGGGGGGGGGGGGTAACGGCCCCGGTACCCAGCCTCAGCCGAGTGGGCAATCTAAGCGAGGCCGGAGGCTCTGCACGGTACTAGGCCTCGACACCCCACCCGTGTCAAGCGACGACTTTGTGGTATAAACTCGATATACCCAGCGTTGCCCGGGGGGAAAATACATTTAAAATCTTATGAAAACTTTCAAATATTACATACCAATGAAAAAACAACTGTGTAATTACTTTTAAACCCGACGCGCCAAGAATCGATTCTCTGAATCGCGCAAAGGAATCGAAGGTTGTAGATTCCGTTAGATTCGGACGATTCCCGTTTACTATAAATTGGTTAAAGTCGATATAAACTGCTACGAACGGGAAATATCTGGCGTTGACCGGGGCAAAAATGTAATTAAAAACTCCTGAAAAAATTAAAAAGTAAAATAACAATGAAAATGAAACTCTATCATTCAAAATGTAAACCCCCAACATGCCAGGAATCGATTCTTTGAATCGCACAAAGGACTAATCGAAGGTTGTAAATTACTTTAGGATCGCGCTTCCTGTTTAATATAAGTTGCTTATAGAGTTGATATAAACTGCTACGAATGGGAAATATCCGGCGTTGACTGGGGCAAAAATATAATGGTGAGGGCGGTTGTGAGTGGCGATTGTGAGTGGTGATTAGTGACTGGTGAGGGGAGGTTGAGTGGTGAGGGTGAGTGGTGAGGGTGAGTGGTGAGGGTGAGTGGTGAGGGTGAGTGTTGAGGGTGAGTGGTGAGTGGTGATTGGTGAGGGTGTGATTGGTGAGGATGAGTGGTGAGGGAGAGTGGTGAGGGAGAGTGGTGAGGGTGAAAGGTGAGGGTGAGTGGTGAGTGGTGAGGGTGAGTGTTGAGGGTGAGTGGTGATTGGTGAGGGTGTGATTGGTGAGGATGAGTGGTGAGGGAGGGTGGTGAGGGAGAGTGGTGAGGGTGAATGGTGAGGGTGAGTGGTGAGGGTGAGTGTTGAGGGTGAGTGGTGAGTGGTGATTGGTGAGGGTGTGATTGGTGAGGATGAGTGGTGAGGGAGAGTGGTGAGGGAGAGTGGTGAGGGTGAATGGTGAGGGTGAGTTGTGAGTGGTGAGGGTGAGTGTTGAGGGTGAGTGGTGAGTGGTGATTGGTGAGGGTGTGATTGGTGAGGATGAGTGGTGAGGGAGAGTGGTGAGGGAGAGTGGTGAGGGTGTGATTTGTGAGGATGAGTGGTGAGGGAGAGTGGTGAGGGTCAATGGTGAGGGTGAGTGGTGAGTGGTGAGGGTGAGTGTTGAGGGTGAGTGGTGAGTGGTGATTGGTGAGGGTGTGATTGGTGAGGATGAGTGGTGAGGGAGAGTGGTGAGGGAGAGTGGTGAGGGTGAATGGTGAGGGTGAGTGGTGAGTGGTGAGGGTGTGTATATATGTAAGGTTATTAAGAAATATATTTTTCACCCGGGCAACGCCGGGTACTTATGCTAGTGTAGAATATAAATAACAAGCTGGCAGTCCCATAAGGGAGCATCCAACTCCTCTCCACGCTCTTCCTCTCTGGCCTCACTATTTATGTGCTATGAAGAAGGCTCGTTGCCTTAAACGTCGCATATAATAGTTCCCTTTCAAGGCCACCGTGTTATTGACGAATGTCTATGAGTTTCACGTTTTACTGGTAGGAACCTCCTGGTTCTACCAGCCCACAGGGGATTATTGTGTCCGTCCGTCCGTCGTGCATCCAACAATGGGAGGGGTGGGGCTGGGTGGAGAGGGGAGGGTGGGGAGGGTGGGGCTGGGTGGGGCTGGGTGGGTAGGGTGGGGCTGGGTGGGGGGTGGGTGGGGAGGGGTTGGTCACCCCGTGGTGCCCTTATAAAACTCAACGTTTAACCTACTCACGCCGGCTTGTGCCCGCCCTCACAGTCGGCCATATTTGCGGTATACACCACGCCGCCGTTGACCCTGGCCATTGACCGAGCAACCCAACGTTCCTACCAGCTCCCTCCGCAGGAATGTGTTCTTAGGCGGATTCAACTGTGCAGACACATGTGGGAATGGACACAAAGACAATGATCTCCCGTATAGCCTTAACACACTGTTGGGGCAAGTGCTGTTAGCGAGCACCTATGAAGGCCGGCACGGCACACGAGGGGGTGGGTGGCCAGCACCACGCCCGGCCGCCTTTGTCTCCCGAGTGGCGATGTTTACACGCTGAACCAGGTACTCATCTGAGGCTGAGTCGACCTAGGGGAGGACAAGGACCGGTTCAAATAATTCACTGCGCAACAATATATATATTTTTTTGTTCCTGGATAGAAAGTGTTGTTTCCTAATTGCTTATGCCTCACAAGTACAGAAAATGGCTATTATTCCCCACAAACTTTGCTTTTCTGACCAGGGCAGTGATATTTAGAAATATACCTATTTTTAGTGAGAAAACGTGTTCATCTGTGTCATTCCTTCACATAAAGTCCTGGTCAAAAAAGCAAAGTTTGTGGGGAATAAGAGCCATTTTCTGTACTTTTGAGGCATAAGCAATTTAAAAATAACACTTACTGCCCAGGAACAAAAATGGTGTGACATAGTGATACTGTATAATCTTCACCGGTGTTGGCCGTGAGCGGGAATCGCACTTGGGTCGCCAGGTTCGTAGTGCAGCGTGGCGCTAACCGCCACACCACCGCTCCCCACACGCACACGCGAAAGTACACGCACCCCCTGGCGTGCATGCTAATTGCACGCGTTCTAACACGCTTGCGATTGGCACGTGCCCACAGACACGTTTCACATGTAGATTTGAAGCATTTCAATGGCAATCTTGCGAACAAACGAAAACAACTCAACAGATCTGGGCCATTGGGACTCGCTTCAGTGTCACTCGACGGCCAAGCGACAGAGGTGGAGGGGAGGGAGCTCTTGAGTTGTCTCATACAAGTCGCTGTGGATTGAACGCTGCTGTTGCAGCTGCTGAGAAGTACAGCAGCAGCAGTAGGAAGGGTGATCGACTAGCTACGTACGGAGCGAATGAAGTTTGTGTGTGTGTTTAGTGTTGCCCCCCCCCCGGCACCTACGATTAGCATGGTTGGCTACGTACGGTGCGAAAGAAGTTATACATACAACAACAACAACCGCCATTCGCCACTAAGTGGCGGTGACGGCACCACGACGCTTGTGCCAGGCTAGGTGCACGTTGAGGCCACGTGAAGTGTCGAACGCCCGCTGGCAGGAGGTCACGGGGCAGACCCAGCAGGTTGCCACGGGTCGACTGACTGAGATGACTGAGATGAGTGGCCGATGGCACCACCTGTGCCCCCTACTGTGCCAACTTGCTGTGCTTTAGACAGACATACAGGCGACGTTGGGCTACCACGGGGAGGAGGAGGGGGAGGTGGTGACAGATCTGTTGGTTGAGCCGTGCGGTGGAGTTGTCGCGCGGTTGCTTTATGAGTTTTGTAGCTTTCGGGCAAAGAAAAATAAAGCGAGTGACAACATCACGGATTATGAGTCCCCTTTGCAAATGAAACGCTGTTTTGTGTTGCTCTGTTGGATAACGTTTGCTTTGGAAACAGCTACACGCATGTAAAAAAGCAAACTTATCCGATGTCAAGTTTACATAAATACATTTAACATAGTTTTATAGTCATACCGACGCTAATCGGACTGTTAGATTTAACAAAAAACAGCATTCAGTTTGTGACAATGACTATGGCTAACCGGAACATGGACAACATTATTTATTCACTCTGATTTTCATTGACCATTTTTAATGCAACATGCCTTCAATTGGCAAAATTACCGCACTTAGAGCAATTTACAAAGACATATACTGCCCCACGTGCAGTGTTTGTCTTTGTAAATTGTGCTCTGGGCACTCTGCGATTGATCCACTATCCTCCGTTACTGCCGCTGCAAGGATAAATTAAACATGAATGTTTAATTTCAAACATGTGCCATGTACATGTTTCCAGCCTTGTATTTTGTTTTAATTTGTCGCAGTAGGGACAAACAGTTGGTTTCAGCAGGCGTGTATGACAATAGTGTGCTCATTGTTTGAAGCATTAACCGAAGGTTGGCCGATTTCAAGAAAAAATTCTTCATGTTGGAATTTTGTTGTTGTTTAATCTCCGAGCAAACTGTAAATGCCGGGTTGGATTTTGTTACGGGACAACAGAGTGACCAAGTGTTGTTATGGCTTCATGTCACATTCACACGTTGTGGAATATAGCGTTCAAACTAAATCTATGGTCTTTGTCGATTTTTCTAAAATTATGTTCTTTCAATTGCATTCTTTACGAACAGTTTACTCGTGTTTTTATAAATGATGTGGATAGGAGAGTACCCCACCCCACCCTAATTTTTGTTTTATCATTGCAACGATGAATGGCTGTAAATGTAATTCATTTCCACGTGAATAAAACATGCGGTGCCAAGAATTGCAATTTGATCATATTGACAGTGTGACTCGTGAAATCCCGTTAAGCCACCGCTGTGCGCGGCAGTGCGACTGAAAGTCGAACATCGCAACGCTTCTGCAGCGATGACGACAACAACGACAAAAAACACTCCTTCGCGTTAAATGAACATCGCATTAAAAATGTTAATTCTCACAAACAAGCCCAGCGCACGGCCGCAACTGCTATTATCGCACCGAGTCTGTCCGTCTAAGCGCGCAGCCGCTGCATGGCGGCGAGCCTCATTTTGGTCAACGTGTCATCCTACTTAGAGCGGCGTCGTGTTTTTTTTTCTTCCTTCGGGCCGTAATTAAACAAAAGGGGTAATTTTGTCATCCAAGAAGGGGTTCATTTGGTTCCCTGGATCAAGCGAGCGCGCTGCCCTGCCTCTTGTAAAGCGTGCCACAAGGGATCTTGAACGTCCGGCGATCGAGTCGTCGAGTCGCGGTGCCCCGTGCCTGCAGTGCGTCGCGAGGTGCAGCCCCTGTCTGTGATGGACGCGATGGCCTCTGGGAATCTGTCTGTTTGAAAGGTAAAGGTTGCAGCCCTGCAATTGATGGCTCCCCTCACTTCTGACTGACGGGCCTCCACTACCAGCTCTCAGGAGCTCCCTCTGAAAGATATTTTTGTCTTCTCTTCCACGCTTGCCGGCCGTCTTCAACAAGGTGGGAGCATCCACAATTTACCCCACCACTCGACTAAATGTGCCGCATCCATTTACACTGCTGAGTGGACGGAGTTACGGAGGATCTAAGAAACTCGTCGATACGAACCGGCAAACCTCTGTGTTGCAAATCCAGTGAGTGAACCATGACACCAAACACCCTCCTAGGGGGCTCTCTCTTAAGGAATAGCGCCCCCTTCCATCAGACATACCACGAGCAAGACATTTCAGGGCTGCACCTTTACCTTTAACCTACTTAACGCAATGCAACGTGAGTTGACACGGTGCCTGAGGGCAACTGCGTCTCAAGGATGCCGCGAGAGACAATAGTGATGTGCGTGCATCACGGCAGAGCAAACGGAGATATGAATATATTTATAGTGCTGCGTTTTGTTCTCTTCAGCGAGAGATGATACAGTTATCGGGGGAGGTGTTGATTGAACAGTGAGCACAGGTGGGCAGTGGAGGAGAGTTTCACACGAAGCTGGAAGTCCCAAAAAAACTATATATATAGATATTTGCTTTGGAATTATTAGCATATTCATCATCATGTTCATCAACCAAAAAATAGAAACTTACGTTTGAATAGTACGGTACCGTAATAAATACACACGGACGAAGTGAAGTCAGTACAAATGGAAATGTTCTAATTCTGAAGTTGCCATTCACGTACAAGGGAGTGCTTTGGATGTGGGATACGTGCCCCCCCTACCCCCAAATTACTAGGAAACTTGAGAAGATTCACTCAGCCCAAGGGGGACATTGCCTCACCTTCCCTCCAAATTAAGCAGCTGCCCCGTGGTTTAATAACCTATGGCATGCCTCGGTGTTTGCCATAGTTATTGCATTCGAGTGAAATCTTAATTTCAAATTACACTCTGTGAATTGCAGCAAAGGGGGAAATGAATATTATTCGAAATGGGAATTGTAAACTTGTCCTCTGGATGTACGATTTCAGTGGCAATACCAGGCGCCTCTGAACCAAACCCTTCAGCGTGTAACTACTCGCAAGGTTTTAAGAAGGACACGGTGTTTCACTTCTCGAGAGGATCTGAGTGAGGTACGAGATCACGTTTTGGAGCAAATGTCAACGGCGGATACTCGCGCAAAGTGGCTTTGTTGCTGTGGATTCTATGTTCTCGGCTCGAGAGATGATTTCGGGATATCCGATGTGTCCCAGTAGAAGAGGGGTGTGTAGAGTTCACGGGGAATGTACCGAGTAAGCCACCAGTTCGAACAAAAAAAGCTTTGAATTAAAATTTCCCACGGCGGTGATACGGCAAAGTTCCGCATCGGAACGGAGTCATTTGAACCGAGGAGCGGTGTGAGCTGCCAGAGAGAGAAACCATCCAGACGCGCGGTTCAAACAACCTTCAAACTTTTTGAGTGCATTTCGTGAGCGTATGTAAAATATAAAATAAATGGAGCCATATGAGAAAAAGTGTAAAATGTCGTAATTATGCCTGGTCTTCTTTCGAACACTATAAGGGGTTGCAATTTTGAGTTGTTATTTCTTTTCTCCCCCCGAAAAGGTGATAATATCGACCAACACAGTCCCCAAACGCTTCGTAAAAAAATGTCGGGAAAGAACTCTACAGGCTGAAGTCGAATGTATCCCCACCAGATGTATGCACAGAGCTGCCTTTGCCTTATGTGTTACGTAAAACACTATGGGAACCTCATTTGCCAGTAAAAATATGATAATTGGTTCTTTACCCTTCTATCTGGCAACAAAACTGACACCTTTTTACAAGGAGTCATGTTTGCATAGACCGCAATACCTGCAGTCATAATACAAACAAAAGAACATAACTCTGATAATGTGCACTGTCCCTAAAGTTGATTGATCCACACCCGAGACAGCTTTCCTTAGAGCCTAGTCTCATATGGGTTGGACCAGATGACGCCAAAAGGCGCCTTTTGGCGTCATCTGGTCCAACCCATATGAGACTAGGCTCTAAGGAAAGCTGTCTCGGGTGTGGATCAATCAACTTTAGGGACAGTGCACATTATCAGAGTTATGTTCTTTTGTTTGTATTATGACTGCAGGTATTGCGGTCTATGCAAACATGACTCCTTGTAAAAAGGTGTCAGTTTTGTTGCCAGATAGAAGGGTAAAGAACCAATTATCATGTTACGTAAAAGTCAAGGACTGCGCGGGTAATTTGAGATTCCATTCCATGTGTCTACATTGATCATTTCTTGAAACCCTGTGACAGCAAGGGAGCACGGCCAGTAGGAATCTCCGTGCCTCGCGATGATGAAACATTTTTTTCTAAAAAGTTTACATCCAGCCATAGAATCTTGAACGTATGATTGACAGTTTAGGCACCCACAATAAAATGCATTCACGTAATATAAAAACATACTTGAGCAACAATTCATAATAATACGTATGAAGTATTGGAAAATGACGGCAGGAAACTCCTTGACGGGAACACACTTCTTTTATTAAATCTTGACTTGTAACAATACAACGCGTGGCCTCTCTTCTTCACAATGCGCTTCTCTTGACTCTGGATTCTGTGCTGCCGGCTCTCTGTGCCTCGTGTAGACTCCGCGCCTCGGCTACACTCCTCTCTCGCCTCGTGTAGACTCTGCGCCTCTGCTACACTCTCCACTCGCCTCGTGTAGACTTTGCATCTCTCTCTCTGGCTACACCGTATGCATACTCGGCTCGTGTAGACCTTCCTCTCTCGCTGGCTACACCGTATGCATACTCGGCTCGTGTAGACCGTTCTCTCTCGCTGGCTACACACTATACATTACTCAGCTCGTGTAGACCGTTCTCTCTCGCTGGCTACACACTATACATTACTCAGCTCGTGTAGACCGTTCTCTCTCGCTGGCTACACACTTATACCTTACTCCCCTCTACTCTCCATTACTCTCCTCTACTCTCCATTACTCTCCTCTACTCTCCATTACTCTCCTCTACTCTCCATTACTCTCCTCTACCGGCTCTATCTCTGCACCTTCGTCTTCATTCTTAGATGGTTCCACTTCTGCCCCTGCTCCTCTGTGCATCACCCTATATACCCCTTCTTCCCGGGAGACGGAGCGGATGCGGACCTCAACGTCGGCACCGCTCCTCAGTTACCCAATCCCCACGCGCTATCCCTACGATCCGGTTCCGCTCAGCGCGTGTTTCCACTCCCCGACCAATCACACCGCGCTGCTACCCGATCACTCCCTCTGGGCGCGTCACCGGCACACAGCCAATCAGCAGCACTACCCCCACCCGCGCACTGACGCCTGCTCCTCCCCGTCAGCGCGCGTCACCACACACACACCCGTACATACGCGCTGGCACACGACATATACACCCCGCGCGTATCACCACTACATCACCCCCTCCCACATAGCTCGCAGCCGGCCCGGCTGCTAACAACAACCAACCGCGACGATAAAACGACAACCAACAAAAAAAAACCCCGTAACCCCCCCGAGTGTGCCCCGTAACATAACACAACAACAACAACAACAAGAATAACTATGTACAGATTGACAATGAACCCGAAAAGTCAACAATAACACGATACGAGCAAATTCGAAACGAACGCGCCCCACGTCCCTGCGACTACACGCAGTGACGAGGCGCTCCAACTGCCCCGACTCCTCACGAGGCAGGTCATGCAAAGTAGCACGACCTGGCGCGAGTCCGTCTGGCTGGTCCATCGTATGGGGCGGGACACTGACGACCGTCCGGCGGTTCCGGCTGCTCCAGACGGCGCGGAACGGGCCTGAAAGGGCCGGCCCCGCCGCGGAGATCCGGCCGCCGGTGATCGGCAGCTGTCAGTTCCGAGACACCTGGGAGCAGATCAGGCGAAAATACGTGTGGATCAGGCAGAGACATTTCCCCCTCTGGGTCGCCGGTCACGTCACACGCCCGGCCATCACGACACAAGGGGAGGCCATATGGAGGCGAGAACGGTTTCAGTCGGGAGGGGTGAACGTACCACCGGCGCTTTCCCCACTTTATCTGAACGCACTGGGGCCGTGCAACGCGCACGACCTCCACGGGTCCCCTCCACGGTCTCAACAATTTAGGCGACGTAGCCAAGGGTGCCTGAGGGCAATGCAGCCAGGCCCTGTCACCTGGTTTCCATTCGTGCATGGACACCTTCCGTGCCCGCAACCGTTCATTAGCAATTTGGCGAGCCCGCGAATTAAGCCGCGCGGCCTCCCTCGCCTCTGTCAGCTTGTGAATATTAAACTTAATATGTTCTGCCAAATTAGAATTAGTTCGTGGAGCGGACAGGCCAAGTTGCGTTTCTATTGGCGGGTCAGCTTCCCGACCGTACATCAAATAGAATGGGGAAAACCCCGTAGCTGCATGGGGGGCCATTCTATACGCAGCAAGGACTCCCGGGACCTGCAGGTCCCAATCTACATGTGCCTCGCACACCTGCTGGCACAGCATGGAAGTCAAGGTTTTGTGGAGTCTCTCCACCATCCCGTCAGTCTGCGGGTGGTACGGGGAGGTACGCACCTTCTTGGTACCCAACAGATCGCACACCTCTTGCAACAATTTACTCGAAAAATTTTTACCTTGGTCGGTCAGCAGGCGTTCGGGAGCCCCCTTGTCCAGGACATAGCCCTGGACGAAGGCATCCGTCACAGCCGCTGCCGACTGGTTAGCGAGAGGCCACGCCATAGGCCATCGGGTAAAGTATTCGACCCCCACTAACAAATATTTATTCCCTCTCGGCGTGACTGGGAAGGGCCCCAAAATATCGAGTGCAACGAGCTCGTTGGTACGCGAGACCTGAATAGATTGCAGCGGTGGATTAGCTGCCATGGCCGGTGGTTTACGCCTAGCGCACTCAACGCACCCCTTCAGAATATGCACCACATCACTTCCCATTCCCGGCCAGTAATAGTCACGCTGAAGCAGGGCAAGCGTCTTGTTAACTCCCAAGTGCAAGAGGCGTTCGTGTGCCGCCAAGACAACCCTCCCCCTCACAGTGGAAGGCACCACGAGTGCGTTCCGCCGGGACAAACTGTCCCATTTCAATAACACGCCCCGCTCAAGTACATAGGAGCCGGTACGCTCCTGGTCCCCCTCGGGACCCCCAACCTTGCGGCGCAATGCTAGCAGCGAGCTGTCCGCCATCTGGAGGCGGCCCCATTCGCTGAGCGACAGCGAGAGCAGCGAGTCCCGACCCTGAGAGGCAGTGGAATCATCCCCGATCGGTGCGCCCGCTGTCGCAGCCAGTGCCCCCATCTCCCCTGCAAGCGTCGGTTTACAGCGCGCCGATCCCGACAAACACGCGCATTCATCACAAGGCAACAACCGCGACAAGCAATCGGCATTCGTGTGTCGCAACCCCTTACGGTACGTAGTCGTAAACTGATAGTCCTGGAGGACTTCCAACCAACGCGACAACTGGCCCGAGGGCTGGGCGACCCTCAATGAATACTGTAGCGCCGCGTGGTCCGTTCGGACTGTAAAGTGACGACCATAAAGATATGGCCTAAACTGCTGCACAAAAAAAACAATGGCAAGCAGCTCGCGACGGGTGACACAGTAGCGCTGCTCCGCCGGAGACAACACCCTACTACCGTAGGCGACAACTCTTTCGACACCCCCAACGACTTGGGATAGCACCCCCCCAATGCCCGTGTTGCTAGCATCCGTGTCCAGCAAAAAGGGACTGGCAAAATCGGGATAACACAAGGGTGGGGCACCCACCAAGGCGTCCCGGAGGGAGCGAAACGCGGCCTCCTCCTCCGGTCCCCATTTGAACTTCACTCCCTTCGCCGTTAGAGCGTGCAAGGGTTTTGCAATAGTGGCGAAGTGCTCAACGAACCGCCGATAATAAGAAGCAAACCCGATGAAACTACGCACGTCGGAAACGGACGTAGGTGTCGGCCACGAACCGACACAATCCGTCTTCGCGGGATCGGTGGAGATCCCCGAAGAATCGACAATGTGACCCAAGTATCTAACGGACCTACGAAGGAGGTGACATTTGGCCGGTTTAAATTTCAACTTAGCCGATCGCATTCGCAAGAACACCCCTCTCAATCGCCGGAGGTGTTCCTCAAACGTTTTACTGAAAACAATGACATCGTCCATATAAATCAAGCATGTATCCCACTGCAAGCCCGACAAAACCAGCTCCATAAGTCGCTGAAACGTCGCTGGAGAGGAGTGAAGTCCCATGGGTAACCGGTTAAACTGGAACAGCCCCCCTGGAGTCCGAAATGCTGTCTTAGGTTTCGACTCTTCGTCGAGCGGCAACTGCCAAAACCCCGATAACAAATCAAGAGTCGAAAAATATCGCGCACCAGACAATGCATCGAGGGACTCATCCATCCTGGGGAGCGGATACGCGTCAGCCACAGAGATCTTATTCAGGCGACGGAAATCAACGCAGAATCGCAGGGACCCGTCCTGCTTCTTAACCAGCACAATAGGCGCTCCCCACGGGCTAGAGGAGGGCGAAATAATATCGGCTTCTAGCATATCGTTAACAGCCGACTGAACATGTTCCTTCTCCACGGGACTCAGTCGGAAGGGATTTAGCCTGACCGGCGCCGCATCGCCCGTTTCAATGTGATGGTGCAACAAATCCGTGCACCCAATGTCATACTTATGTTTACTGAATACATCAGAGAATTCAATGAGCAACTCGCGCAGCGCACCCAACTGCGCCGCCGACAAATCGTCCGAGGCGGCACATAACGAATGGACCCACTCAAGGTCTTCCCTTGGCTCAACGTTCCGCGCGGGGCTCGAGCCCACCTGCGCAACCAACCCATCATCCCCAGGGACCTGCGCCGCGTGAGCCAGCACGGTGCCCTGCGGAATGACAGCTGGTCGGGACCCCGCGTTCAAAACCATCACAAACGGATCCCTGTCAGCCCGCACCAAAGTGTGAGCCACCGATAAATCAAGACCCCCGACAGCCTTGTTAGAAGGACCCAAAAGCATACTCTGTCCCGAAGCCTCCCTCACCCATGGTTTCCGCAACCGGAGGGGAATCAACATCTGTGAACCCGGGGGCACTTGCACTGTCTGCGTCGCCACCGCTTGTATCGTAGCGCACGCCGTCCGAATGTCAGTAGGGCCCGTCAAAAATGAAATCCGGCGACCCGATGGCAGTTCAATGCATCGTTGATCGATAAGAATTTTAATGGGCATTTTAGCCAAAAAGTCAGTGCCCAAAAGACACGGAACTGCCAAAGAAGACGAAACGAAAACGGGCCCCGACAATTTGATATCTCCAATGCAAATGGACGCCCTAACCTGACCGATAATGCCCAACGATCCCCCATTAGCGGCGTAAAATGGCACATCCACTGGAAGCAGCGGACGACATTGGACTGGAAGAATATTATAAATGAGGTCCGATATAATAGTTGCCGATGCCCCCGTGTCCACTAACACCCTAATCTCAACCCCATCAATAGATCCCGTAACAACGGACGAACCCGCCGAAGCAGCCACAATTCTATGCCCCAATTCCGCCCATTCAATGTCTCCCTGGTCCCGGCCGAACCCCCCTCGCCGAACCGAATCCCCGAACCTTAACCGGCCCTCCTCCGCCGCAACGCGGCGTCCCATGTGTGCCGAATAAACAGGCCGAGCGTGTGAGGTGCCGCGACTTGCCGGGGATTGTAGAGATGACTTGGGCTCTCGGTCGTCGTCCAGCCGAGCTCCCATGGCGCGCTGCCGCGGAGCGCGGCACCCGGACGCCACGTGGCCCCGGAGGCCGCAGTTATAGCACGTGACGAGGGTCGGAGTAGATCTTGGTTGCTCCGACTTTCGGCCCGATCGCAGAGGCGACCGGGCCCCCGGCCTCCAGTCCCCTGGTCGTCCCGTGGCGAACGCCTCCTCTCGTGGGCTGACGACTTGGGGTTCGGCGACCACCAAACCCGGGGCTGCGACGACAGCAGCGTTGCAACCAACGCCTTGCTTCCGTTGTAGGGCCTCGTGCGCTTGAATACTCGTGGCGACTCTCAAAGAAGAAATATCAATCTCGTCAGCTGTGTTGATAGGGACCCCCAGGTCCTGCGCCAACTTGAGCAGCTGCTCCAAAACCATCGCGTCTTGGCCCTCCTCGTCCATCCGAGGGAACGCAGCATCAGCAAGAGCCAGCAACGCCGTGCGATAGGCCAGCGCGGTCTCCGTGGCCGCTTTCCGTCTTGCGTAGAACTGATGGCGGCATGTAGAGGGAGGCCCGTAGACCCTGGCCAACAAACCCAGCGCATCCTTCAGCGTGGAGCGGTCCGACTTCCGTGCAGCCCTGAAGGCCGCGAGCGCATCGTCGTCCAGCATGGCGGGCAATGCCCGCAGCGCCGTAGCATCGGACCACGCTGACATCTCTTGATGCGCCAAAAACCTTCGCTGAAATTGGCCCCAGTCTCCGCCTTCCGCCTTGAAGGCTGACAACGTGGGCAGGCGCTGCTGAAAAATGAAGTCATCCGCCTCGTGGTTCCTCTCCGCCTGTCCGTCGGTGTCTAAGATGGCGGCTCCAGCAGCAGACGTAAGATGGCGGACCCCCTCGCGCGCTGATGACGTCGATGCGCGCGCTTGGGAACCCACCACCACGTGGCGCTCGCCGTTCCCGCCAAAAGTAGGCCCAGGCGCAATGGCGGGAATCCCCCATTCGTTTTGGCGGGAATCTGCGGGGCGACCTTGTAAAATGTCCCCCACCGTCCCCGCTCCTCCCGACGAGCTGATCTCCGCCAAGATGGACGCGGCGGCGAGCAGCAGCTCCGCCAGTCGGGAGTGCGCCTCACGAAGCCCGGCGTCTGTCCCCGGTCGCTCGGCCGGCGCCGTCGACGGACCCTGCAGCGTGGGCAAGTCCTCTTCCTCACCCCCCGCCACCAGCGGCCCCGAGTCGTCCAGGTCTTCCTCGCGGTCAATCCCGTGGGTCCTACGGGTCTTCCTCGTCTCCATACTTGGAAGCCCGTTTCACTTCTGACGCCAGATGAAGTATTGGAAAATGACGGCAGGAAACTCCTTGACGGGAACACACTTCTTTTATTAAATCTTGACTTGTAACAATACAACGCGTGGCCTCTCTTCTTCACAATGCGCTTCTCTTGACTCTGGATTCTGTGCTGCCGGCTCTCTGTGCCTCGTGTAGACTCCGCGCCTCGGCTACACTCCTCTCTCGCCTCGTGTAGACTCTGCGCCTCTGCTACACTCTCCACTCGCCTCGTGTAGACTTTGCATCTCTCTCTCTGGCTACACCGTATGCATACTCGGCTCGTGTAGACCTTCCTCTCTCGCTGGCTACACCGTATGCATACTCGGCTCGTGTAGACCGTTCTCTCTCGCTGGCTACACACTATACATTACTCAGCTCGTGTAGACCGTTCTCTCTCGCTGGCTACACACTATACATTACTCAGCTCGTGTAGACCGTTCTCTCTCGCTGGCTACACACTTATACCTTACTCCCCTCTACTCTCCATTACTCTCCTCTACTCTCCATTACTCTCCTCTACTCTCCATTACTCTCCTCTACTCTCCATTACTCTCCTCTACCGGCTCTATCTCTGCACCTTCGTCTTCATTCTTAGATGGTTCCACTTCTGCCCCTGCTCCTCTGTGCATCACCCTATATACCCCTTCTTCCCGGGAGACGGAGCGGATGCGGACCTCAACGTCGGCACCGCTCCTCAGTTACCCAATCCCCACGCGCTATCCCTACGATCCGGTTCCGCTCAGCGCGTGTTTCCACTCCCCGACCAATCACACCGCGCTGCTACCCGATCACTCCCTCTGGGCGCGTCACCGGCACACAGCCAATCAGCAGCACTACCCCCACCCGCGCACTGACGCCTGCTCCTCCCCGTCAGCGCGCGTCACCACACACACACCCGTACATACGCGCTGGCACACGACATATACACCCCGCGCGTATCACCACTACACGTACATTTTATAGATCGTCAAACATGTCAACGGCGTCTCACAACAATTAAGATACTTTTCCAGTACACAGCCTGCCAACAAAACGTGATGGATTGAAGAAACGGTCACTCTTCTTGAATATGTTTGCAAAAACCTCAAGGCTACACGGAGGGGCGTCGAGAGGTGACCTCTAAAGCCTGTGGCAGAATGTCGTCGATCACCGCAACGGGACTTGGCTTCTCTAGCCCCATGGGACCCATTTGCCTGTCGCCCTTTGATGAACCGTCACGTGTTGTGTCGTGGGCTCGAAGGCGATTCTTAGAGGAGAACCAGCTTCATCAGGAGGACGCAGCACCTCCCAAGGAGATGCTGTAGTTCACAGGTTCACCAGCAGTGAGCGGACTTCCATTCAGAGCCACCAAGAAAAACATTCATAATCGGAATATTTATTTATACTGGAGGAATCCGATGAGCTGTAAAGCTCTTTGTCACAGATGTCGATTCGGGGCGGGTCAGAAGATTTTTCGATTTAAAGCTTTCGTGACTGCATCTTCTTGGTTCTTTCGGTAAAGGCACGTAGACGCTGTCTTTCCGACAGCTCTGTTCTTCACCTGAGGACGGCTGCTTGCGTTGTGGCCAAAACGTCGTGAGAATTTTTTTTTGTTATGCTTTATTTTTATTATTTTATTATTTCCCTTCTACGTGACTTTACCGAAAGAACCAAGAAGAATGGTCAGAACATTACAACAACGAACAGTCCAAAAAGACGACCGGACTGCAAAGTATAGTAAAGGGAAGCAAATCGCAAAAAATATATATTTTACCAGGTAAGGCCCACTGAGCTATTAGATTCTTTTTCAGAAGCGACCTGGCCACAAATGATAGCTCAACCAAGTGGCTTATCACGTGGACATTTATAGCAGCCAAATACTAAAACGCATGTTTTTACATGTGGAGGGAAAACCCAGAGAAGCAGGAGAAAAAAAATCCACGCAACCACGGGGAGAACACGCAAGCCCCAAATATACAGGCGTCAGGGTTGGGATCAAACCTCCTGCATACCAGGTGAAGAAGACAACATCACGCCACCGTGATATGTTATCGTCGTTACTCTTTGGTTCTGTCGGTAAAGTCACGTAGGTAGAAAAAACAATCGATCACGACGTTTCGATCGCAACACAAGCAATCGTCATCAGGTGGGAGAGACAACCACAGCAAGAAAAAACTGCTGAAGTAGGCAAGAGAGCTGCCGTGGCACGAGGTTATATAGTAGGCCTCGGCAGTAGGGGGGGGGGGAGAAGTAGGGGGGGGTAGAGAGGGGAGGGGGGTAGAGAGAGGGGGGGTAGAGAGGGGGGGTAGAGAGGGGGGGTAGAGAGGGGGGGGGTAGAGAGGGGAGGGGGGTAGAGAGGGAGTGGGGTAGAGAGGGGGTGGTAGAGAGAAGGGGGGGTAGAGAGGGGAGGGGGGGTAGAGAGGGGGGGGGGTAGAGAGGGGAAGGGGGTAGAGAGGGGAGGGGGGTAGAGAGGGGGGGGGTAGAGAGGGGGGGTAGAGAGGGGGGGGGGGGTAGAGAGGGGAGGGGGTAGAGAGGGGGGGGTAGAGAGGGGAGGGGGGTAGAGAGGGAGTGGGGTAGAGAGGGGGTGGTAGAGAGAAGGGGGGGTAGAGAGGGGAGGGGGGTAGAGAGGGAGTGGGGTAGAGAGGGGGGGTAGAGAGGGGGGGTAGAGAGGGGGGGGGGTAGAGAGGGGAGGGGGGTAGAGAGGGGGGGGTAGAGAGGGGAGGGGGGTAGAGAGGGAGTGGGGTAGAGAGGGGGTGGTAGAGAGAAGGGGGGGTAGAGAGGGGAGGGGGGTAGAGATGGGGGGGGGGTAGAGAGGGGAAGGGGGTAGAGAGGGAGGGGGGTAGAGAGGGGGGGGGGTAGAGAGGGGGGGTAGAGAGGGGGGGTAGAGAGGGGGGGTAGAGAGGGGGGGGGGGTAGAGAGGGGAGGGGGTAGAGAGGGGGGGGGAGAGAGGGGAGGGGGGTAGAGAGGGAGTGGGGTAGAGAGGGGGTGGTAGAGATAAGGGGGGGGTAGAGAGGGGAGGGGGGTAGAGAGGGGGGGGGTAGAGAGGGGAAGGGGGTAGAGAGGGGAGGGGGGTAGAGAGGGGGGGGGGGTAGAGAGGGGGGGTAGAGAGGGGGGGTAGAGAGGGGGGGATTAGAGAGGGGGGGGGTAGAGAGGGGGAGGGGGTAGAGAGGGGAGGGGGGTAGAGAGGGGAGGGGGGTAGAGAGGGAGGGGGGTAGAGAGGGGGGGGGGTAGAGAGGGGGGGGGTAGAGAGGGGAGGGGGGTAGAGAGGGGGGGGTAGAGAGGGGGGGGGGTAGAGAGGGGAGGGGGGTAGAAAGGGGGGGATAGAGAGGGGAGGGGGTAGAGAGGGGAGGGGGGTAGAGAGGGGAGGGGGTTAGAGAGGGAGGGGGGTAGAAAGGGGGGGATAGAGAGGGGAGGGGGGTAGAGAGGGGAAGGGGGTAGAGAGGGGAGGGGGGTAGAGAGGGGAGGGGGTAGAGAGGGGAGGGGGTAGAAAGGGGGGGATAGAGAGGGGAGGGGGGTAGAGAGGGGGGGGGGTAGAGAGGGGAAGGGGGTAGAGAGGGGAGGGGGGTAGAGAGGGGGGGGTAGAGAGGGGGGGATAGAGAGGGGAGGGGGGTAGAGAGGGGGGGGGGGTAGAGAGGGGAAGGGGGTAGAGAGGGGAGGGGGGTAGAGAGGGGAGGGGGTAGAGAGGGGAGGGGGGTAGAGAGGGAGGGGGGTAGAGAGGGAGGGGGTAGAGAGGGGGGGGGGGGTAGAGAGGGGGGGGGGTAGAGAGGGGAGGGGGGTAGAGAGGGGGGGGGTAGAGAGGGGGGGGGGGTAGAGAGGGGAGGGGGGTAGAGAGGGGAGGGGGTAGAGAGGGGAGGGGGGTAGAGAGGGAGGGGGGTAGAGAGGGGAGGGGGGTAGAGAGGGGAGGGGGGTAGAAAGGGAGGGGGGTAGAGAGGGGGGGATTAGAGAGGGGGGGGTAGAGAGGGGAGGGGGGTAGAGAGGGGAGGGGGGTAGAGAGGGGGGGGGTAGAGAGGGGAGGGGGGTAGAGAGGGGAGGGGGGTAGAGAGGCGGGGGTAGAGAGGGGGGGTAGAGAGGGGAGGGGGTCGAGAGGGGAGGGCGGTAGAGAGGGGAGGGGGGTAGAGAGGGGGGATTAGAGAGGGGGGGGGGTAGAGAGGGGAGGGGGTAGAGAGGGGAGGGGGGTAGAGAGGGGAGGGGGTAGAGAGGGGGGGATTAGAGAGGGGGGGGTAGAGAGGGGAGGGGGTAGAGAGGGGGGGATTAGAGAGGGGGGGGTAGAGAGGGGAGAGGGTTAGAGAGGGGAGGGGGGTAGAGAGGGGGGGGGGTAGAGAGGGGGATTAGAGAGGGGGGGTAGAGAGGGGAGGGGGTAGAGAGGGGAGGGGGGTAGAGAGGGGGGGTAGAGAGGGGGGGGGGTAGAGAGGGGAGGGGGGTAGAGAGGGGAGGGGGGTAGAGAGGGGGGGATAGAGAGGGGGGGGGGTAGAGAGGGGGGGGGGGGTAGAGAGGGGAGGGGGGAAGAGAGGGGAGGGGGGTAGAGAGGGGGGGGGTAGAGAGGGGAGGGGGTAGAGAGGGGAGGGGGGTAGAGAGGGGGGGGTAGAGGGGGGGGTAGAGAGGGGGGGGGTAGAGAGGGGGAGGGGGTCGAGAGGGGAGGGGGGTAGAGAGGGGAGGGGGGTAGAGAGGGAGGGGGGTAGAGAGGGGGGGATTAGAGAGGGGGGGTAGAGAGGGGAGGGGGGTAGAGAGGGGAGGGGGTAGAGAGGGGAGGGGGGTAGAGAGGGGAGGGGGGTAGAGAGGGAGGGGGGTAGAGAGGGGGGGATTAGAGAGGGGGGGTAGAGAGGGGAGGGGAGGGTAGAGAGGGGAGGGGGGTAGAGAGGGAGGGGGGTAGAGAGGGGGGGATTAGAGAGGGGGGGTAGAGAGGGGAGGGGGGTAGAGAGGGGAGGGGGGTAGAGAGGGAGGGGGGTAGAGAGGGGGGGATTAGAGAGGGGGGGGTAGAGAGGGGAGGGGGGTAGAGAGGGGAGGGGGGTAGAGAGGGGGGGATTAGAGAGGGGGGGGGGTAGAGAGGGGAGGGGGGTAGAGAGGGGAGGGGGGTAGAGAGGGGGGGATTAGAGAGGGGGGGGATTAGAGAGGGGGGGTAGAGAGGGGAGGGTGTAGAGAGGGGGGGATTAGAGAGGGGGGGGGGTAGAGAGGGGAGGGGGTAGAGAGGGGGGGATTAGAGAGGGGGGGTAGAGAGGGGAGGGGGTAGAGAGGGGGGGGTAGAGAGGGGAGGGGGGTAGAGAGGAGGGGGGTAGAGAGGGGAGGGGGGTAGAGAGGGGGGGGCAGAAGTGGGACCCCGTAGCAGCACTGGAGGAGAGATCTGCTGAGAGACCGTGCAGCAGAACTTGAGTCACTGGGGGTAGGGGGGGGGTGTCGTTGTCCCACCTGATGACGATTGCTTGTGTTGCGCTCGAAACGTCGTGATCTATTACTTTTTCTACCTACGTGACTTAACCGAAAGACCCAACGAGTATGGATTCCTGCAGTCACGAAAGCTTCAAATCAATGTTGTCGTTGTTGTTGCCTTTGTCAATCCCCTGCAGAATGATGGCCGTCGTGCGCGTCATTTGGCCACGCTGGGGAGGGGAGGGGCGACCTTGGGCTGGCTTAGATTTCACTCGCCACTCACGTTGGCCACGGCTGGAGATCAAACTCAGGCTGGCAGGTTCATCTAGGCAGGGACGCAGTCACAGTTTGGAGGACTAGCGAATGCTTCCCGATGTTACCGGTGAGATAACAGACTGGATTCGGGAAGTTGACCTCTCGGCTTCGTCTCGGACAGGACGCAGTTCTGCTGCACTACAATTGCTATAAATCAACGCAGCCACTGCCTCCCGACTCAGCACGGAGCCGGCAGCGTGATGTGCCACGTTGTGCACTTGCGGGTTCCGTCATCGGCAGAGATCTACATTTTGCATCGCCTCATCAAAGTAGAAAAAACAAACGGGACTCAAAAATACTCGGATTTGTGTCCAAAATTGTTTGCGGGTTTCCCTTCGCCGTACGGTGCGATGACCCCTAAACCGATCGAATCTCGACTAGCATGAACGACGTCTGTTTGGCCTCGATGGCGGGTATTAGTTGCGTTCAAAGTGACAGGAATCATACGCCCCAGGTGAGTGCACATCTCCCCCACGAATGTAAAAATTACAGACAAGGCACAGTGGTTCGACCGTGGCCATGAACCATGTAAACCACCGATTGGCACGGTTGGCTACGTACGATGCGAGAGTAGTTCAACATGCATATATATACAATGGAGGAGAAATATCAAAACTACACAAACGCTCTCCTGAAGCCCTCTCGTGGCTGTGAGACCTTGACATTGGGCATTGAGCTCCTGAATGCATTGCCCATTACGCGCAAGAATAGGACAGAAAACCCCATCCCAATTGATGGCCATCTCGTTAATTGCGCTCATCCCGTAGAGACGACCCACCTCTTACACGCGGCACTGGAACTAACGCCACGATTGTTCGAAACGAAGTCAACGCTCCGCCCAACGTTGGGCCATCACGGCACGGCGCACCGCGCAAGCCGGTCCCGGTCCCGACAAGGGGTTCCCCAGGTTTGTAAAGGCTTTTGAACGTTGAGCAAGCCAGCAACAGCCCTGCATCAGTCACTCAGCTCAGCGCCAATAACTCACCGCGTCGCCACGATGGGGGGGGGGGTTGTGGTGTTGAATTATGCCAACCAGGCAGGCGGGCGTGACAAAAGTGCCTCTGATCAGATCATTCTACCCACTCTCTGGCTGTGACAAGACACAGGGTTTTATCCGTAAAAAAAAGTAGCGCTTTTCTCTGTGGTGTGGAGTTTGCATCGGTAAGCCACATAATAGCAGCAGCACGTGTGGCTTGCTACACGTGAGAACTAAATAAAGGATTCTGTAGTTTTGTGGCAGTGATTTTCTTGTGTGGCAATTGTATGGTAGAGCGCATGGAGCGATTGCTAATTGTTAGTTCAATCGTCGATGATAGTGGGATTCCTCTTGGCCATGCTCCGATTATCTCTCCGATTCCTGTTAATTCTGGCCACTGCTTTCCTTCACGGGATGGGATTCCTCCCGTGATCTGTGGTCATCTGGCAGATAAGAAGAGCCACTTGAAAGTGGAGGACAACTCCTGTAATCCGCGTTTCTCTGTGGCGCAGACAAAATGCCACCGTGGTCTCCTGTCGGACAAGAGGAACGAAGCAGCAGGCTCCTCCCATCTATCCACAGGATTGGACATCTGTGAAATACTGGGCATCTGTGAAAAGTTGCTTCAAAGCTCATCGGATACCTCCAGTATAAATATTCTGATTCTGAAACGCGTTTATTCACTGACGTCCGCCCCGATAGGATGTGCGTTTGGGGGATACGTGTGGACAATTGGTGCAAATTAATAGCAGCCCCATATCGTGGCCGTTAAGAGGCGTCCCGACTTTAAAATGCGTTGATTGATTGGTGCCTCTGGCTTCGTGCATTTGTGCTCACGCACGGAGTGACTTGTGAACCTATCCCTCCTTAAATTTCGATTTACAGCTTTCGTGACTGCAGGGATTCATCTTCTTGGTTATTTCGGTAAAGTCACGTAGAAGGGAAAAAATAAAATAATACAAATAAAACATAATACAATTTTATTTTATTGCTTTTTTTTATAAAATTGTATTATGTTTTATTTGTATTATTTTATTATTTCCCTTCTACGTGACTTTACCGAAAGAACCAAGAAGATCTATCTCTCCTTCTCGGAGAGCCGCCGAGCGTGAGTTTGACTCTGACTTCGGAATTAATTCGGTGGCAATATAACAGTCTAGTAGAGTTTGGAGCAGCAATTCATAGAGTGAGTCACCCGGCAATGTTTTCGATGAAAACATATTAAAGGATCTGATTAGGACCTAGAGCTTTTCAAACGCCATTGTGCGGACCTGCGTTGCTCACCCAGTCGCCTCTTCCAACGTCGACAATAAGTTAAAAATTCGGGCATATACAGTGCATTACATGGCCATCTGTGGATTTATTGAGCAGGGGAGCTAAGGCCTGCTGAGAGGCTTGAAAGTGAGGTGTTAAGGGGTGGTTTTAATAAATAAATCAAATCTTCAGGTGTAATAGAAAGACATGACCTCGCGAGGGGTATAGCTAGCAACACGTAACCGGAATTTGTATCACAACGCTGGTTGGCATTGAAATGCAAATCTCATCCAAAGTGATTTGGCGTTAATTCGTCTACTGATGACAAACAAATATAGATTCTAACTTCCAGACAGCAGCAGCAGCTTGCAGCAGCAGCTTGCAGCAGCAGCAGCTTGCAGCAGCATTGGCACGGAGCAGGCGCGTTCCCGTGTCACGACGACGACGCTGCTGCTGCTCCTGCTGCTGCTACTACTGCTGCTACTACTGCAGATACTGCTGCTACTGCTGCTGCTACTGCTGCAGATACTGCTGCTACTGCTGCTGCTACTGCTGCTGCTACTACTGCTGCTGCTACTGCTGCTACTGCTGCTGCTACTGCTGCAGATACTGCTGCTACTGCTGCTGCTACTGCTGCAGCTGCTACTGCTGCAGCTACTGCTCCTGCTGCTGCTGCTACTCCTGCTGCTGCTACTGCTATTGATGCTGCTGCTCATGCTGCTGCTATTGCTGCTACTGCTGCTGCTATTGATGCTGCTACTGCTGCTGCTACTGCTCCTGCTGCTGCTACTGCTGCTACTGCTGCTACTGCTATTGATGCTGCTGCTACTGCTGCTACTGCTGCTGCTGCTCCTGCTGCTGCTACTGCTGCTTCTGCTGCTGCTACTGCTCCTGCTGCTGCTACTGCTGCTACTGCTGCTGCCGCTGCTGCTGCTGCTGCTACTGCTGCTACTCCTGCTACTGCTGCTACTGCTATTGATGCTGCTGCTACTCCTGCTGCTGCTACTGATGCTGCTGCTACTCCTGCTGCTACTGCTGCTGCAGCGCACACGCAAACAGCCGTGGAGAGCGGCCACCTCGCGCGGTGTTCGTGCAGTCGCCCGCGATTCGAGGTGTGGGTGGTGGTGATGGTGGCCGGTCCAGGCTGTTGGATGCACGCGGAAACAGCCTGCCATCCAAGGGCACACAGCCAGGATTTATAGAAACGTGGGCGCTCGACCGGGTCAAGGTTATGATTAATAATTATTATTATTATTATACGGCAGCGGCTATGTTAGTGGCGGGCGCGCATTCCCGTTGGGTCAGCAACGCTCTTCGCTGAGCTGCTGCTCTCTGTGAAAAAAAGAACAAGCGATGATGCCGCCCGTTAATGTATCGAGGGCATTAACGCCCATTGACGATAGAGGCTTTTGCTGTCAGCTGTCAAACAGACGTTGAGAATCCTGGACTTGGTGTTGTAGAGTATAGTTAGTATAGTTAGTATACTGATGATACTATGTAGTTTATACTTTAGTTGTTTACGTGTTGGTTTTAGTTACTGCAGCTACATACTATTAACACTCCTTCCCTTTATTAATGCTACCCCTTCCTTTGATGCTGCTAATCCTGCATAATGCACGGGCATATGCAGTACTAATCACATTCCTGCATTTCCCATAAATATGATAAATTCCTCTTGATATGCAAATTCCTTTGTCAAGGCGCCCAGCTTATATAGATGCTCCAAGCTCGTGTGCTGTTTCATTCAGACGCTGTCGCCTCGACGGACCTGGTTTTCACCTGAGGACGGCTGCTTGCGTTGTGGCCGAAACGTCGTGATAATTATTTTATTATGTTTTATTTTTATTATTTTATTATTTCCCTTCTACGTGACTTTACCGAAAGAACCAAGAAGATGAATCCCTGCAGTCACGAAAGCTTTAAATCGAAATTTGATGTGCTTGTTGTAAGCCGTTGCACCTCGACCATGACGCAAATTTCGAAAGGCATTTTTATTTACGTAACAAAACTGGTGCTAAGTTCATTAAAACAAAAACAATATCAACACGAGTCTCCATGGACTCTCGCAAAGAGCTGCCAAAGTCAATGCGTGACACTGAACACGGAACGCTTCCAGCGGTTCGTGCGGATGCGCCGAATAACTCGGGGTGACCCGGGCATTGCAACGTCAAGGCGACACGTTGTTTACACGTCCACACAGAATCTCTCTCCCCCACACCACCACCACCACCACCGCTGTTGTCGTGTGGACAGTGTCACGGACGCGCGTACGCCCGCACAATTGCGGCGGAGGGGACAGGGAAGTTTCGATTTAAAGCTTTCGTGACTGTAGGGATTCATCTTCTTGGTTCTTTCGGTAAAGTCACGTAGACGGAAAATAATAAAATAATAAAAATAAAACATAATAAAATAATTCTCACGACGTTTCCGCCACAACGCAAGACGGCTGCTTGCGTTGTGGCCGAAACGTCGTGAGAATGATTTTATTATGTTTTATTTTTATTATTTTCCTACGGGACAGGGAAGATTTCACGTCGCCTTTTTGAGGACAGACAGCTTCATCTGACACCGGGTGGTGAGGGCTTGCGGTGGGTGACGAGCGGTGACGCATTCGATCAAACCGCTCGAGCGCAATTTGCACCAAGCACGCTTCCATGCCACGACGAATGAACTCGCCTCGACCCTGACACCCCACCCCCCACCACCTTTGACTCGTCTCCACACCTGCTGGCACAAATTTGCATTCAGCTTAAAACAATAAAAACGTCGCGTCGACGCGCGGAGATCGATTGGACCGTTTGCCCTTTGCATGTTTTGTTACCTTTTTGAACGTGGAAACGTTTCTGGTAACGTCGTGCTGTCGTAGGGGAAATGGCACCTTGGCGAACGCTCAATGGTATTGATGCAACCTCGCGCACGCGACTCCCAGAAGGCAATTTAATGCGGCTAAAGTGAGACTTTACAAAAAAAAAACACGCACAATCTTAACGTGAAAATAGCTTTTGCTTTCACGCTTGTTAGCGCCAATATCTATTTTACCCTTTCATTACTGAACAGTTTGGAGAATTATTCGTGGGGGTAAATAGATGAAGAGCACTCGGAGACGGAGGAAACTTTGAGGCAAATAAAAAGGAAATTGCGTAATTACTTTAAAGGCAAGAAGCGTGAATTAGCATGATCATCGTCATCGGGAATAGCCATCCTCTATTCAGTGCTTGATGAAGACCTCCCCAACACCCTTGAAATCCCTCGTGATCATTGCGACACCACAATCCATCTCGCTCCTGCGCACGGGATGATTTCATCACTCCATCTCCACATTGGTTGACTTACTGTTGGCTACGTACGGTGCGAAAGAAGCTCAACATACGAACATACAATTGAGAAAAGTTACCTCCACTGGATGCCCATCCATCATCAGTGTCAAGCAAAGGTCACGATCCCATCCAGCGATATGCTCTGTCCAATTCCATGTCCTCTCATTAGCAGTCAATACGATATTCTTAGGTTTTTTCGATAAAGTCACGTAGGTAAAAAATGAAAATTAATAAAAGTAAAATAAAATAAAAATCACGACGTTTCGGAGGCAACACAAGCTCCGAAACGTCGTGATTTTTATTTTATTTTACTTTTATTAATTTAAATTTTTTACCTACGTGACTTTACCGAAAAAAACTAAGAATATGAATCCTTGCAGTCACGAAAGCTTCAAATCTAGAATTAGTCAATACGACGTCTCTAATGTGTGTTCTCTGCTCCGTGTGTACCTCGTTCCGTTCCTCAGTGCAATTCCCAACTTGCATCTATCCGTACTTATTCGCGTGCTTTCCAGTTTCTTTTTTTATTCCCACGACCATTTTCAATCAGATCTATAAATTTAAAGTGAAATCCATCGTAAAAAATGAAATAAAAATGCAATTTTCTTTGTCATTGTGCATGTTTCCGATCCATGCCATCGCGGGCAATACGCATTGGCTGAACACTTTCCTCTTTAGGCATACTGATGTGTTACTTTTCATGGTCAAATTATTTTTAAAAATTATATCCGCTCTCACTCGCCTCTTCATTTCACTATTTTGATGCTCCAAATGCCGTCAATAATTGCCCTTGTTTATACTGTGTTGCGTTTTCTGCAGACGTGTCGCTCCAACAATATATACTTTTTTATTCTTGTTCAGTAAACTCGTACGTAGATTTCGTTTCGCTCGTATTTATCTTGAGCCCAACGTTGTCGCCTTCTTTGGGAACTTATTCGATCATTTTTTGCAGTTCTAGTCCATTGGTCGTTCTAATGACCACGTCATCGGCAAATCTAAGATGATTAATACTTTCTCCATTGACGTGTACTCTGTATTTGACATTTTTTGGGTGAAAAATATGTTCTAATGCCACTGTGAATAGCCATGGTGAAAGTATATATCCGTACCCGACTACTCTCAGTACGTATGTTGTCGCTACGTAATGTATCTACATGCAATCTCAGTGTAGCTGTTCTGTTTTAATAAATGGTTCGGATAATTTGTCATATATTTTTCATAAAAGGCTTTTCTTCGCCTGGATGACTGCAGTGTCAGTTTTCAATTTCTAAAAGGGGTCTAACAAAAGGCAAGCACAACGGTATTTGATATTCGTTTGATATCCATTTGTCTATTCGTGGCACCCTCGTTAAATATTCATGTTAATTGTTCGCTCTTCAATCAGAAAAACAAAAACCAGGCCATTCCCTCCTACGGGTGTGCGCACACGTACGAGGGTTCATCAGCATTACTCTCCGATGTGTTTTCGGGGACGTAACGCGTCTTTTTCAATACGATGTCCAACGTTTCGCACCACGCGCTGGGAGCTTTGTCATACACTGAAGCTCCCCCGGGGACGTGGAGCGAAACGTCGGACAACACGGCGTGCAGCACCACGACCGCGAACAACTTCGCCGTGCTAATTCCTCGCCGCGACCCCATTCCCTGCCAACCGTTTGCGCGCAAAAGGCTCCCTTCTACCGTCCGTCGCCTGCTGGGCGTGACCCCGGAGAGACCGGGGCAGCGGGGAAGTTCAAAAGCCGCTCCCTGGTCCTGTTTCTCCCGGCCCAGTGTCCTCCCTGAGTGCAGCCGCCGGGGTCAGCGTCACCCGACACGCTGGGTTGAAGCTGCGGCAGAGGTCCCAAACGGGTTTTGATTCCTTACCGTACCTGTACCCGGCCACACCAGGGTCGCAAACGGGTACCCGTACGCTACCCGTACCCTACCCGAAATGAGTGACAAACGGTTACTCACCGGTGACTCACGGCCTACCCGTACCCGTACCCGGCCGCACCAGGGTCGCAAACGGGTACCCGTACCCAACCGGGTACGGGTAGCCGGGTATCGGGTAGGGTACGGGTATCGGGTACCCGGTTGCGACCTCTGGGCTGCGGCCGGGGCTGGGCAGAGCGAGCTGGCAGCCATCCACCCCCCCACGTCCCCCCCCCTCCCTCTCGCTGACCCCCCCCCCTTCTTTCCGTTGCCCCCCACCCCACTCCCCGTTACCCTCCCCCCCACCCCCCCGCGCGCTCAAATTGTAACGCGACGCCCGGGCACCGACGCCATCATTAATTTACGACGAGGACATTCATTCATTTCGCCTGCCATCTGTCTAGAGGAATGGTGTGTGTGGGGGGGGGGTTGATTCTGCCGTGCTGTGGTGATGGTGAACACATCGGTGATGGTGAACACACCGGTGATGGTGAACACACCGGTGATGGTGAACACATCGGTGATGGTGAACACACCGGTGATGGTGAACACACCGGTGATGGTTCAGCACATTGGACTTGCAACGTAGAAGTGGACGGGTCGATCGCCCGCCACGGTAAGTGAAATAATTGATGCCTCTCTTAATCTCCCCAACAACAACAAAAACCGCCGTTCACCACTAAGTGGCGGTGACGTCACCACGGCGCTTGTGCCAGGCCAGGTGCACTTTGAGGCCGTCATATGAAGTGTCGAAGGGCCGTTAGCAGGAGGTCAGGGAACAGATCCAGCAGGTGCGATGAGTTGACGGACTGAGATGATTGACAGATGCATCAGCTGTGCTGCCCACTTTGTCAACTTTCTGAGTTTTAGCCACCTGGCGCTCCGCTCGTTGTTGTGAGCGTCGCTCCTCTGCCCTCCGCTGTTGCTGGAAGGCGACTGCCTCCAACTTTCCCCTCCACATCCTTTGTCCACTCAGCAGTGCCAACGAGTTCACCGCGGTTCATCATCAATCCACAGGTTGCATGCGGTGGGGGTAAAAATGTGGGTCCTCCCACCTCTTCCAAGACCTCTGGCCAAAACATCATTTGGAAGGGCTCCCTCTTGGGCGTGGCCCAGCAATTGCAGGGCTGCACCTTGGCATTCATCAACGTTGTCAATAAATAATTCCCGGTCATCGCCATCCTCATTGTCCTCATTAAACGGCGTGCGTGCCAACGTTCCGTCTCGCTCGCACTCCATCTTGCGCCTGAGCATTTATAGCCATAATCAGCGTCAACTGAATCAGTCTCCATTAAATCACCCCGTAAGTCAGTAATCAGAGTTAATATTCATCATTAACGAAGGAAACGTAGCATCGGTATGAATCATCTTCAGTCGTTTACCCGCAATTTACTGGTCCTTTGAAAAAAGTGCCTTGAGCAGGTAATGGCGGGGCTGCACAATTACTATCCGAGAGGAGTGTTGACAGCTTTGTCGGCGACGGGGGGAAGGGGGGCTGCAACATTTCTTATTCCGCGCACCTCTTTCCGACGGACGTGCGAGCGCTGTGTGGCCGTGAACGCAGTGCGCCGTGTAACGCGAGGATCCATCGCCGCGACGCGCTGACGAACGTGCAAGGCTCAGCACGCGGCGCGAACGCTTATTTTGCTGCGCGATCATCTAAGGAGACAAATTCATGGCTGCTTGTAGTCACGTTGACCGCAAATACATTTTTTTTTCGGGCTTTGAACTACCCTCGATGGGCGATGGCCAATGTGGCCGCGAGGTCGGCATGTGGCAGATCTGAAGCCACCGCAGGCTGATAAGGCAGCCGGGGTTCAGAGCGGAACATCAAGAGGGGATTGACCTCGCGTGCCTGGTACGCGCCAGCACGCTGACCCCCGATATTTGTCCGTGGATGCTGACGAGAGGCCCTGCATGGTTCATGCAGGTCGGATGACAAATAAACCCGCTCCTCAATGCTGATCACCAATTTCGAAGAAGCCCTGATGCTCCATTGATTTAAAGTTGCATTTTATTTAACGTGGAATCGTCGCCACAAAGTACTGTGCGGTCCATGCGCGTGTTTGGATTGTGATATTGATAGCGTCGCTTTCTGGAGTTTCCCGATCGATTGGGTTTGGCTGAACATTTTTCGGTTAGAATTGCCCTTATTTGTTATCGCTGACATTTTAAAGACTCGAGTTGTGTTATGTTTCTCTCTCTCTCTCGCATTGAAAGGCACGAGTGGACTCAGTTTTTAGTAGAAATAAAGAATACAAATTAAAGACCACACACACAGGCGACGAGTTTTGTGAGATCTGCCGGAGAAAGAGAGAGGATGGTGAATGAGGTTTGAGTCCACGAGTTTGAAAGAAATGCTGGTTGGTGCTGGTTGCTGTTGGGTGGTGAAGGTGGAGAGCATAGACCTGGGAGCATAGTACAGTATGACAATGTTTTTTGCTGTGTACTGCCCTCTTTTTCACGCTTTTATTTAACTCACTCCGTCTGTTGTCGTATCCTTAAAAAATATTGTAACACAATTTCCTATTCATATTCTTAGGTTTTCGGTAAAGTCACGTAGGTAAAACATTAAAATTAATTCATTATATATAAACGGAGTGGTAGCTCCTGCAATCTCTCATTTACTCGATACAGCTGTCGTGGCTGTGACGGTTCCACCTGAAGACGGAAGCTTGTGTTGCCTCCGAAACGTCGTGATTTTTATTTTTATTTTATTTTACTTTTATTAATTTTAATGTTTTACCTACGTGACTTTACCGAAAACCTAAGAATATGAATCCTTGCAGTCACGAAAGCTTCAAATCTAGAATTAACACAATTTCCCCCCACTTCCCAATATCGTATCGACTGCAAACTTGGTATAGGTATGTCATACTGATGACAAGACTATATTCTACCATAAAAATGTTTTTTAAATATCTATATTTTTAACAATCTTTTTTACGGGTCTAATTGTCCACGCTCAACTCACGTTGCCTGTAAATAACCACGGTCCCTTACGCTGTGGCAAGCTGCGGGGCCACTTCCTGGAGTTCTGCCATTACGAGTACGGTACATTTAATTAAAGCGTGTTTTTTTAAAAAAAAGTATTTTTAAATATTTTATTTAAGGAATAGTCACAGGTTTTTTTTATGTAGAGAGAAGCAAACTGCTACCAACCCCACACACTCTGTCGTTTGTTCTGCAACGCAGACACATTCTATATGATGCACAGTTGCATAAAAATAAACACTTTATTTTACCAGTTAAGACCCAACGAGCTATGTAGATATTTTTCAAGAGCCACAAATTGAAGCTCAAGGAAGTGGCTTATCACGTGGTAATTTCTCGCCGCAAAATGCTCGAAACGCACGCTTATAAATGTGGACCCAGAGGAAACCCCACGCGACCAAAAAAAAAACAATGCCCATTCCAAATATACGTGCATCAGTGTCGGGATTGAAACCACGACCTGAATACCAGGCAAGGTCGTTCATATATCGCCATACTTATAATAGCTGGAGACTTTATCGCTCTGAAACATGTGGGTCGATGAATCGCTGCAGGATAGCATTTCTAATTTCCCATTTGGAGCGCCGTGTTATTCAACATGAGCTGGCAAAACCTGGGCACCCATTAGGATTCAGTGCTCACGCGATAGCAGTGGTGAACACCTTGGCACAAGGCACGGCATCTGGACAGCACACGGTCTTTAGGGACTCGCAAGCCGAGAGAGCTTTGTATTTTTAGCGAGCCCTCCAAAAGTATATTTTTGTTTTATTAGTGTAATTATAATAACCAAAAGGCAACGCTGTAGCCCTATGATACACCCTGTGGCAAGGAATGGAACGCGTCCACCAAGGAGACAGAGCGATGCGTGCAAGTGTTAGTGGGCGGATTGTTACATTTCAGAACCATCAGAGGCGGGCTGCTTGGTGATGGCTTAATCCAGCATTGTATTGACCAAGGTGATGATGACGATCATTACAAAAAAAATCCTATAAGTCGTTTAAATAAAGGCACAGCATCACTGTGGGCATTACTACCATTTATGGGCCGATATTAAAAGTGTTGCTCATTTAAATTTCGATTTACCTTTACCATGCGTGTATGACATTTACACCGAGATCTGCAACAACCAAGGTGAACAGCGGTGGAGTGTTTCCCAACGGTCATGGGTGGTGGTTCATAGCGCAAACAGGTTGGCAGAGGGATGTGGAGCTTCCTTGGTTAGCAGCAGAGAGCAGTGCAGCACAACACATTCCTGCGGAGGGAGCTGGTAGGAACGTTGGGTTGCTCGGTCAATGGCCAGGGTCAACGGCAGCGTGGTGTATTCCGCAAATATGCCCGACTGTGAGGGCGGGCACAAGCCGGCGTGAGTAGGTTAAACGTTGAGTTTTATAAGGGAACCACGGGGTGACCAGCCCCTCCTCATCCAGCCCCACCCCTCCCACCCCCCACTCAGCCCCACCCTCCCCACCCAGCCCCTCCCTCCCCACCCAGTCCCTCCCCTCCCCACCCAGTCCCTCCCCTCCCCACCCAGCTCCACCCTCCCCATCCAGCCCCTACCCACCCAGCCCCTCCCCACCCAGCCCCTCCCCACCCTCCCCTCTCCACCCAGCCCCACCTCTCCCATTTTTGGATCCACGACGGACGGATATAATAATCCCCTGTGGGCTGGTGGAACCAGGAGGTTGCTACCAGTAAAATGCTCCCACGTCTCTACTGCATCACCGCGAAATCGCTAAGCGTGGTTGCGCCTGGATGGTGCTGTGATGGGTGACCGCCATGCACAAACAGGGTGCCATAAAGTAAGCGCTGCTGTGAGGCTATGTGGTGGAACGCAGAGAGGCTGTGAACACAATAAGAATATTTTGCAAGGAAGACCTTGGAGATTCTCATGAAAGTTACTCGGAGGGTAAAGGACTTGAGTCAGCGGTGATTCTTCACATGCATTGTTGTATATGCACCGGACGTGGTCAACCGTGTTAATTGGAGGCGCACGCTCCAGCATTGCCACTTAGGCCATTAGCCCGTGTACTAAATGCAATCAGCATCCTATACCGTGACATCATCCCCATTCCTAACGAGATCCTCGTGTAATGCAACGCAGATTTAACTAATGCATTCATCGATCTGATTTAAACAATTAGGGTTAGAAACTAGGGCTTCTGCAACGCACCCATCACGACACCCTGTATATTGCCTCTGTTGTGCGTTTTTTATATTGCAAGTTCATTTGTTCGAGAGAGTGTAGTGCACTCAACACGTGTTCTGAATATTACGTACAAACAGGGTGTATATATGATCTGTAATACAGCATATGACCAAATCACATCGAGGCACCTGATCTCGCCAGAGCTCGGAAACTAAGCATGTTTAAGCCCGGATCGATGCACGGGATAATCACCATGCAAAATAAGTGGTATGGACTGTGGGGTTACACATGGAGCAGCGAAGGGCATCGGCAATGGAAATTACTATAATAGCCCAGAAATGTATGTAACGCGCGTGACGTCACTCCACATGCCACCCCCCCCCCGTCATTTTACACTCACGCAGGTCGAACGGAAATAAAATGTTATTCGCAAATTTGCTTTAAGTTTGACGTTTCTTCATTGATAGTGAATGTAATAAATAATTCTACACAGCAACAAAGTGGATTTGGTGTCTTTATTTATTTCTTCAGCACTTGAGAGAAAAGGTAAGTCTAATTTATGCTTCTACATTATGGCAAAATAGACATTTCTTGGCGATTTTCCACATATTGCATCGATTTCCAATTTATTTCAACCCCAGCGACCGAAAGCAGAACAGAATAAAGTATCAGAGCAGTGAATTTGAACAAATTGAAGGTCAGTTTATACACAGTGCTACAGTGACATTAAGTTAGGTGTTTTATGACGTAGTTTTGTGCAAGAATCACTGCCATTAAATTTACACGAGATACAATTATACTCTGCTCGATTTTTGTCGTAAATTTTACAGCTTCCATCCTAGGACGGGCAAATAAGCGAGTTGTTATAATAATAATAATGCACTGCTATAATTCCGCGTCTGCGTTCCCCCACCTTCACAAACCCGCACTGACCCAGCGTGGTGAAGTATGGTCAAACAACACCAACGGCCCGCACTGTGTTGGGAAGCTCTGAGCTGCACCGATGCGTGCATTTAATAACAAGGCTACACTCAAATCCACATTAAGGTTGTTGCCCATTCATCAATTACAATCACGGGCGGAGGAAAGTTCAATCTCTGGATCACACCTGCGGGAACAGCGCCGGGTCTGGGACACCTTGTAAGCGAAGCCGCAATCGATGCGATCTGAGCGGTGCAGCAGCAAGAACTCGGCACCTACTAAGTGTGCTGTTGATTGCCGTGGAATATTTCCTTCACGGAGAAATGTGTGGTTTAGGACAGGTCCTCAAGGCAATGTTTGTGCTGATGCGAAAGTGATAAAGAGATCTACTTTCTCTGGTTGTGCAGGTCCTTGCCCTGTGCTGGTTTGCACCGATAGCAGTTCAATTCAAAACTATTCGGTGCCCAAGTATTTGGGCCATTGTCAGTGTCACTCATTGGCTGGCAGCATTGCCATATTGCCCACGTGAATATTGTGCTTGGAAGCCTACCTACTACTAGACATTTGTGAAAAAAAGCTTAAAAGCTCATCGCATTCCTCCAACATAAATACATATTGCCCATGTGAATATTGTGCCACGATGTGACTGGAAGTCTATCACTGGACACCTGTGAAAAAGAGCTTCATAGCTCTTCGGATTCCTCCAGTATAATAAAATAAAAAATTATTCTATGGAAGCAGCACCGTAGCTATTTGGCGAGTACTGTTTCTAAGGAACGGATGGGTCTGTTCGTATACATCACTGTACATCGATGAGAACACAAGCCATTACTGATTCCCAGGTTTTTCTTTTTGAAAAGTGCACCTTGCCAAATAAAGGGGGAAGTTCATGCCCCGCATTCAATCGCTTCAAGTGAAATTGCAGTTATTTTTGTCACTAAGCCATTCAGAGTTGAACAATAGCTCTAAGCCCTCGCCAGTTATCTAAACCCCGTAATCTGATGCCCACCGAAAGGACATACTTTGACTTAATGTTCAATTTTACTTATATATACTCTTATTTTCCATAGTCCAGTGTGCTCATGCTGGGTCTCGCAATGCCATCTGCTGCTCTGACCTGATTTTATTTTTTATTTTGTTCGCCTCCAAGCCCAGGCACCGGCCATGGCCAACTTTCCTTGGTGTCCAAAAAATGTGACACTGCGTTCATTTAGCGAGCATACGATTGCCGAGGGATGCTTTGTAACAGGATGTACGAGAGTAAATGTGTTTGGCAATCGCTGCTTATCCAAAACGAATGGCTACATATTCCCCATGATGAATGGGACTCGTGCTATCCAGTCAACTATTAAATTACTTTGCATGTAATTTCTCAAATCCACTGCATAACCTCACCAAATAATGGCAAGGGTCAGTGTGCTTGATGACTTTGTTTATTCACGTGATGGTTTGGAACCCGGGTGATGCTCAGCGTCGAATATGTATTTTAAAAACAGGACAATTATGCTGACAATTTAGGCAAACGAAAATGTTTTACATTATCGATTTTTTTTGGTATTGAGTTACTGTTCACTTAAAAGACAAATGACATCCCATTACAGGAGAGGCAAGCATCCACATTTGTCAGATACCGTCCCAGGACATCTTTGAGGAATTACCTATTTTTATACAAACCAAGCCAGAGGTTTCAAGTACGAGCAGGTACAGTACCGCATTTGGTTTGTATATTAAACTCCTGCATAACTAACAGGCTTGGTGGCAGGAAACAGCTCCGCATTGTTACCTTCATACACTCTACACACATTAGACCTCAGAAGCATTCTCGAGTTGAATTGCAAACCGTTAGGCATGATGTCCAACGTGTCGTTTCATGCACAATTTGGGGAAAAAAATAACACTTCTTCAGGAACTCCTGAAGAAGCTTCCAGCACATTGAGCGAAACGTCGGACATCACACCGAACAACACGTGGTACAACCAGAAAAACATATCGGACAGCTGTGCAGTTATTACTGCGACCACCGACACGGTAATTTCCATACGTTTGCAACAGCATCGCATAAAAGTTGAATCAGGAAATATTCCAGGAATGTGTAACGCAGATTGTTAAAGTCCAATGAGCCAGTCTGCCGGAGATGAAGTGTCTTCCACTTCGCTCTCATACGCAGTAACTTCATTGTGGGTCACTGCTTAATTTTGGATTAACGATGTCTGCAGTGGAAACCTTAAACTGCTGAACCAACTGCACTGCAATTTAAGAAAGGGTTGAAGCTACTGATTGCATTTTTTTTTGCCTGATGATGATCCTTCCGTTATTGAAATGTTGTACGTTTCATATATATGTTCTCGCTGCCTTTGTTCACATCCAATCAATCACAGTTTGAATCACTTTCTCCCATGAGCGCCTCTTTTGGACCACAGAAGCATCATACTCAAAGACGGGAGACATTCCGCTCAAAGAGAAATTACTTGTCCCTGACAGTGTCATTTTGCGCCGTTAACCTCTTTACCTGCGCGATCCCAAGTCCAGCGAGAGATGGCGAGACTGGGGTGGGGTATGGGAGGGATTATTTTGAGTCATTTCCAATGCTGGTCCCTCATGGCAGTGTTAATGCAAGAGTATTTACCCCATAACGAACAGGGCTCACGTCCCAGAGACCGCATACACGTGCACTTGCACACACACACACACACGCGACGTCCCTTTAAATATAATTGACTGCGATTTCTCCCGATAAATTTTCAACTGCCGGACGCAACGAAAACATCTCGCAGACGAATGGGTTAATGTGGCCCGTGATAAATGCCAAGTCTCCCAGCGAAGCAATCCATCCATAGCGGGGACACACAGAGGCATGAATCTTTATAGGGAATCTGTAGCTGATCAGCGGTGTTCGGTGAAGCATATGCGACGGGCACTCACGCACGCAACGCGCACGCAAACAAAGATCGTGTGGAAGAATTAGGGGTGGGGGGGTGTAGCAAAAATACAATGCTGACAATGTCCCCCTGCATGAATTATTCATGAGGAAGCCTACCACAGACATGACCTTCCAGCTATACGCGCAAGGTTAAATGGCCCCCACCTTGAGTCAATCTCGGAGACTGAAGACGTTTCCATGCTCATCAGCTAATTGTGATTTATGAAGAAATTCCGGGGGGGGAAAAATAGTAATCGCTCAAAGTAAAGGAGAAATAGGATTTTTTTTAAATATCGCAGCGAAATATGTTCATGGGTTTGTGGCTTAATTAAAATTAATTAATTGACACACGGGTGCAGCGCTTTGTACAAATGAGGATTTTAATGGGCGCAGAATTAAGTTGAATTGAATTGCTGATGATCAAAATAGATTTTTGAAAAACAAATTCATGGCCAAATAAAATATGTGCATATTGTATAACATGCTTTCATGATAAAAAAAAATATCCATTAAACTAAACATTTTAAAAATATAACATAGTCTTCCAGCATAATTTCCGCGACTTGAAATTTAAATGCCAAAAAAGTATGAAAGAATGAGAAAAGTAAAAACCATTACATTCTAAATCTGCACCGTAGTCTTGAGAATGACAGAAAGCAAATTGATGGATTTCATGAAATCCCCGCTTCGTTTATGGACGTTTGCTGCAAAGTTGTGCTGAATGCAATATCTCCTGCACCGCTGTTCTTACTTAGCAGTCAAAGGCCGCACACCTGCACGTGCAGTATTAGAGAGCTGCACGTTACAATGGAGACATCCCCTTAGGTAATAGAGATTGCATAGCGACGCTGCTGTAGTGCAATGGTTAGTACACTGCGTCATCGGCTGATCTCCTGGTTGGGCAGTTGAAACAACGGTTCCACCCCCCCCCCGTCTCTTTCCACTCAGCAGTGTAATTGGGTACAACCACAGGGTTCAATACTCTCTGGTTCTTTCGGTAAAGTCACGTAGGTAAAAACGTTGATTATGAATAACATTGGTCGCGAAAGCCTACGTGTTAAACTCACGTAGGTATACCTACGACAGCCTCAAATCGAGATTGAACCACAGGGTTAGTCGAAGGGCAGGTCATATTTGGTGGGGTAAAGTGTGGGTACTCCCAATCTTTCCAAAAACATCGGGTTAACATGATCAGGCCAACCCAGTCCTTCATCCCTTCAGGTTCAATAAAATAAATACCACTCAATTTATGCAGCCTGGTCCTTGCCATAGGAATGTAGAGTTTCACCACCCGTGATGATCGCCACTCGAGACCTACATGAGCAGGAAAACGCACTTTTTAATATAAGAAAAGCTACATGAGTAACATTCATAATATTGTACATCTTCTTGGTTCTTTCGGTAAAGTCACGTAGAATGGGAATAATAAAATAATAAAAATAAAACATAATAAAATAATTCTCACGACGTTTCGGCCACAACGCAAGCAGCCGTCCTCAGGTGAAGAACAGGTCTGTCGAGAAGACTCTGCCTTTTTATTATTTTATTATTTCCATTCTACGTGACTTTACCGAAAGAACCAAGAAGATGAATCCCTGCAGTCACGAAAGCTTTAAATCGAAATATTGTACATGTTTTGTGTTTTACATTGCAAACACAGAATATAGAAACATTCGTGGAATTGGCCAAACATCCCAATATAGGAAGAAAAAGCTTGGGCCATGTTTGGTGCTGGTTCTTGCTGCATTTAGAGTATTTGGCAGCTATAAATTTCCACGTGATAAGCCACTTTGTTGAGCTTTCATTTGTGGCCAGGTCGCTTCTGAAAAACAGCTATATAGCTCAGTGGACCTTGCCTGGTGAAATAAAACATTCAGTTTATATTCGTGACTGCAAGGATTCATACTCTTAGTTCTTTCGGTAAAGTCACGTAGGTAAAAAATGAAATTAAAATTAAGACGGAAGCTTGTGTTGCCTCCGAAACGTCGTGATTATATTGTTTTTATTATTTTTCTTATTTTAATTTCATTTTTTACCTACGTGACTTTACCGAAAGAACTAAGAGTACATATGTATAAGTTAATTTCTAATTTGAACGTTTTAAAAACATTCAAGCCTTGCACGCATTCGTAAAAAGAACGCCGCCTTTTGCACAGCCGGTCTGTAAAGATAAAGTGGGAAGCAGATGAAGCATCGGTGGGGGTCAGCAGGGGGCAAAGGTTAAGAGGTGAGGAGAGTGACAGCACCGTGGGTCCTCGGAGACCCAAGGAGGCAGCGGGGAAGGTTAGAGGCCACGTTCCTATTCCACATTTTTAATAACATCTGAACCCCCTGGGTGTGTTCGCGACTAAGGCACCACCCCTATGAAATCAGCCCAAGCCACCGAATGTATTCCATAATGCGGCGTTGGTTTTAAAAGTCGCGTGAACTCTTCTAGCCAAGTAAACGCTGCTAAGAATAGGGTGATGTTGCTGAGCTTGGCAATGCGTGACAATTGATTCCGCGTGCTGGAGCTCGGAACGAACGCCCACAATAAGGCCAGGGTACACTATGAGACCTCCTTTACCAGTGGCAAAATACACCAATGGAGACTAGGCTCTAAGGAAAGCTGTCTCAGGTGTGGACCAATCAACTTCAAGGACAGTGCATACCATTACCATTATCAGAGTTGTTTTTTTTTGTTTGCATTTTGACTGATTGTGTTGCGGTTATTGCAAACATGATGCCTTGTATAAAGGTGTCAGTTTTGTACCAGTTTAAAGGGTAAAAACCTACCACAATAAGGCCAGGATATTTAAATGCAACAACCCACAGGGTGGCATCTGCGCCACCGCTCGTAGCGGCATGAAACGTGTGACGCTCGTCATTTGAAATCTGTGGCTGACATTTTCAAAAGCAGCCGTGAAATGGCACGCATTGTGCTCGGTGGGACTCAAATGTGTCTGCCGGTGCACACCCAATTATATTCTGAAATGAAAGCTACATTTGTAACGAAGCGCTATGGTTGAATGTTGAAATGGCGGTCAGATGGCTCAGATATAGAGCGAGTGGCTCGATTCAACTCCTGTTTGGTGGGGGGAGGGGTCAGGGGTCAACCCAGTCCTGGTTGGGGGGAGAAGGGGGTGGGGGCCTCGATAGAATTAGCGGAGTATTCCCTCGTGAATAGAAAATGTCGCGGATAATAATATTATCCGCGAAATGTTTCCTTAAATAAATACCACGAGCTAGTAAATACATGGACATGATCAGATGATCCCTCACCACTTTCTCGCATCACGTTCTCTCTCGTCACAAATGCAGGGCGATTTATGAGAAGTGCACCATTATTTCAAATTTCATGCCAGGAGATCGCATCTGGATGGCATGAGCAGTGTGCCAACCATTAAACCCCGGGCGTATCTCCGCCTTGTTTACGCGGTCGCAATG